>NC_041402.2:139048755-139348755 GCF_900747795.2 Erpetoichthys calabaricus | reverse complement strand
AAAGCAGACCATTGCTCTATATTGCTGCTGCCTGCATATAAACAAAGACTTAAACAGGAAAAACCGGTTTACAGGGACATCTACAAATGGTACAGTGAAGCTGAGGGGGTCTTACAGGACTGCTTTGAAACAACTGATTGGCAGATGTTTGAGGATGCAGCTGATGGCAACATCAATGAATTCACAGACTCTTCACAGGATATATCAGCAAGTGCATTGACGATGTTGTCACTAAAACCACCGTTTGCATATATCCTAACCAGAAACCCAGGGTAAATAGGGAGATTCAGGCTAAGCTCAAGGTGCGGACCTCTGCCTTTGGCTCAGGGGACTCTGATGCATACAAAGCAGCCAGATACGACCTCCAGAGGTCCATCAAGAAGGCCAAACAGGACTACAGGGACAAAGTGGAGTCAAGCTACCACAGCTCTGACACCAAGCACCTGTGGAATGGACTGTGCTGCATCACTGACTATAAAAAGAAAAACACAGTCAGTGTTCAGCCCACTGCATGTCTTGCAGACGAGCTCAACACTTTCTATGGTCGTTTTGATGCAGCCAACAAAGAACAGGTGCTATATCCTCAAGGGGGCAGTGAGTCTGTCACTCTGATCCTTGAAACGTCTGATGTGAGAAGGTCCTTCAAAAAGGTCAATCCTCGCAAAGCTCCGGGACCAGATGGCATCCCAGGCCATGCCCTCAGGGCGTGTGCTGAACAGCTAGCAGGTGTGTTCATCAACATCTTCAATCTCTCCCTGAGGCAGTCAGTGGTCCCCACTTCCTTCAAGGCATCCACCATCATTCCTGTCCCAAAGAAACCGGTGGTCTCCTGTCTGAATGACTATCGCCCTGTTGCACTGACATCGGTCATTATGAAGTGCTTCGAGCAACTGGTCAAAGGTTACATCTGCTCCTCCCTTCCCGACACGCTGGATCCTCTCCAATTTGCTTACAGAGCAAACAGATCGACAGAGGATGCCATTGCGCTAACCATAAACACTGCCCTCACCCACCTGGAAAGAGGAAATACATATGTGAGAATGCTGTTCATAGATTACAGCTTGGCATTCAACACCATCATTCCCTCAAAACTCGTCTTGAAGCTTGACGACCTTGGGTTGGGGACGACCATCTGAAGATGGATTTTCTCTTTCCTCACAAACAGGCCCCAGGTGGTGAGAGTCGGCAAACACACATCCTCATCACTTATTTTAAACACAGGAGCGCCGCAAGGCCCCTCTTGTATTCCTTGTTCACCCACGACTGTGTTGCAAAACACGGCACAAACACCATCATCAAGTTTGCAGACGACACAACCATCATAGGCCTTATCACTGACAACGATGAGATGGCCTACAGATAGGAGGTGCTGGCATTGAGTATTTGGGCCTGGATAACAACTTGTCTCTTAACGTCAGCAAAACCAAGGAGATGATCGTGGACTATCGGAAATAACAAGGCAGAGAACACCAGGCCATCTACATCAGCGGCGTAGAAGTTGAAAGGGTTAACAGCTTCAAGTTCCTCGGAGTAAACATCACAGAGGATCTCTCATGGACCCTTCACATAGACACTGTGGTCAAGAAAGCTCGCCAGCGGCTCTACTTCCTGAGGAGGCTGAGGAAGCTTGGCATGAATGCCAACATCACCTCAAACTTTTACAGGAGTGTGGTCAAGAGTCTGCTGACGGGCTGCATTACCATCTGGTATGGGAGCTGCTCTGCCAGCAGCTGGAAATCACTACAGAGAGTGGTGAAGGCAGTAGAGCACATCACGGGCAAGAGTCTCCCTGCCGTTGAAGACATTTACCTCCATCGGTGCTTGTGTAAGACAAGCAGCATCATAAAGGACCACAGTCAGCACGCCAGCTGTTCTCCTTGTTACCGTCTGGCAGACAATACAGGAGTCTGGCTGCTCGGACTACAAAACTTAAGAACAGTTTTTACCACCAGGCCATTCGATTCCTCAACAGCAACACCTGAACACATACATACACTTACATTACACCTACATTGCATTACATCTACATTGCACTACTCACACACAAACTGTACCTGCACACACTCTGAATACTGACTGGAACATGCATCTGCACTTTATGGAATATGCATCTGTACTTATAAAACATTATCTGTGCAATAACTGTCATTTGTACTTGCTGCTCATTCAACTCATATTGCTCTATAACTTCTTTTAAAATGTACACATTTTATTTTATATGGCTTGTCTATTTTTAACTTGTAATTTTTTTAAAATTATTTTTTAGCTTTATTGGATCTAGGCTGAGTGACTTGTTTTTCTCGTCATACACATTTCATTGTATGTTGACCCTGTGTTAACCTATATATGACAAATAAACCTAAACCTAAATAAAGAGAGATGAAACACTTACTAAACTGAAAATGGAGAATGGCGAAGACAGGAAAAATATATGAATTCATAAATATGAGGACAAACAGAAGATTAGTAAAACGTCAAAGCTGAGAATCTCATGGAAAGTCAGCATTTTGACTCAGTACTGAAGAAAAAGAAATAACAGTAGTGGAAAAAAGCTGACCATCTTCCCAATAGTGTGGAATTACAGTTATAAGCAAAGGAAACAAGGTGGAGAAGTTAAAGTCTTGAGTTTAGTATAAATAAACACATACAATATAAGCGATATAACCCAAGCCAAGAGATACCTTTTTGTTATAAAAATGGAACAGAAAGTAGTAAAGGAGAACAGAAGGAAAACAGAGAAGAGTCACAAGGAGACTGAGGAGGGAAGAAAAGGAAGCAAAGCTAATCTCCTCCAAATCAGAGTTCATTGAAAGAATTTACAGTGGATTCAGAAAATATTCAGACACCTTCACTTTCTGCACAATTATGTTGTGATGTAGATTTAATTATAAATGGAATCATCTGCCATTTTTGACTAACAATCCACACTTAATAGTACATAATAACAAAGTGAATACATTTTTATACAAAGGTTTCCCAAATTGTTAAAAATCAAAACCTGAAATCTCTCCTTCATATCAATATCCAGATTCTTTGCCGTGGCACTCCAGATTGCGCTCAGGTGCATCCTGTTTGTTTATAGTTATCCTTGAGATGTGTCTAAAACTTGACTGGAGTCCATCTATGGCAAGTTGAATTAACTGGACATAGTTTACAAGGCACACACCTGTGTAGGTAAGGACCCACAATTTACACTGCATGCCATGACAAAAAACAAGTCATGAAGTCCAAGGAACTCTCTATGGACCTCTGCAGTAAAATTGTGGTGAGGCATAAATAGAAGGCAGTTATATAAAACCATTTCTAAACTTCTGAGTGTACTCAGGAGCACAATGGTCTCAACAACTGTGAAATGGAAGAAATTTGGAACCACCAGAACTTACAAGTCGTGAAAGGCTTTGGTCAGGGAGATCACTCTCTGATCACACTAAAAGAGCTTTAGAAGTCCTCTGTTTAGATGGGAGAACCTGTTGGAAAGACGATCATCTCAGCAACAAGAGTTCTGTTGGAAAACAAGTATCTGACAAGTATTTCAGTTGAACAGTTGATAGACTAAGCATTGTATTAACACAGCGTGCAATTTGGACTTTGAAGCACCTAAGGTTGTATCCTCTACTGTTATGTTTTAACAAAATTTAAAGCGTGGACTCTGTATTTTTCTTTTTAAATGGTTTTCGGTCCTGATATTTTTAGATTCTTATCTACTTTTATCTTCTTGGTGTTTTTTATATTGTCTTGTGTAATACAGGTTGCTGTTGTTTCTTTTGAAATTGCTGCTGTGTCCTTCATTATGTGTTTACTCACCACCCAATTTAAA
The DNA here is from genome assembly GCF_900747795.2 of Erpetoichthys calabaricus. Classification (NCBI taxonomy): domain Eukaryota; kingdom Metazoa; phylum Chordata; class Cladistia; order Polypteriformes; family Polypteridae; genus Erpetoichthys; species Erpetoichthys calabaricus. The sequence continues at coordinate 139,344,938 of NC_041402.2, read as the reverse complement.
GAAACCTATGAGCTATTATCTTTAAATTACAAAACTTCCCAAACTCTTAATAAAACTGGGTGGTGTAATCGATTATTTTATCTGTGTTTAGGTTAGATTACCTATAAGTATGACCAGACACCTGTCACACATGAATGCAGCTAAACACAGAGAGGAACTTGAAGAAAACCTGCTCCAGAATGCATGTGACCCCAGCCTAGGCTGATGGTTCACCTTTCAGCATGACAATTGTCTGAATGTCCTTGAGTGACCCAGACTTAAATTCCATACAGCAGAACATCTATGGCCTGAAGATAGCAGTTTACAGACACTTCTATTAAATCATATGGAGCTTGGAAGGACCTACTATGAAGAATGGGCTAAACTGTCCAAAGCCAGGCGTGTAAAGCATGCAGAGACTTACCTAAGAAGACTTAAAGCTATAATTGCAGCCGAAGGGGCTCCAACAAAGTACTGAACTAAGGGTCTGAATATTTCTATGAATAAGATATTTCAGTTTTTTAATTTTAATAAACTTGCAAACCATTCAGAAAACATGTTTTCACTGTGTCATTATAGGTTATTGAGTGAATAGTAATGGGCAAAAATGGCAAATCATTTAAAAATTAAACTTACAACACAATAAAGTGTCTAGAAATTGAAAGGGTCTGAATACTTTGTGAATGCACTGTAAATACAGTATAAGCCCCCATACGTTAAAAAAACGAAAAGAAAAAAAAGAAAAAGGGGTTATAACTGGTGAAAGATAGTACAATGTTAAAAAATAGCAGTTTGTTGTAATGAGTCAAGCAGAAAAAATAAAAAATAGGTAGAAATCAAGTGGAAAAAGAAGGAAGATTCACACATACAGGTGCCAAAAGTAGGGAAAGATTAAATTCACAAGAGAAAAAAAAGTAAAACCGATGTAAATAGGATTGCTCAGTAGGAAGGAAAAAAGGAAAAATGTAGACATTTCAAATGAATGACATGGAATTCAAAATTGCCACCAGACATGTGAAGAGGATTGGAGATTAGGAGAAGGCTTTCATTTTGGATTCATTTTTTGCCAGTTATTTAGTAAGTTAATATACATGATATAGGTATTAACTAACAAACTTAGGTTTACTGGAAAGTGTTATTCTCTTTAATGAAATCATACAACCAGGTTTAGGATAAGGGCATAGCCATTCCCTCAGCAGTAAATAAAAACTGAAATGCAGAAGTAGGAATTTTGATAAGTATAATCAGGGATTGCAGTTAAAAAACGGAAGCTGAAAAAATCCAAGGCTGATGTATGTTGTTAAAGGTGAAATTAAAAGTAATAAAGTTGTCATATACAAGATTGCAGAAAAACTTCAGGGCATGTATAAAATATGAAGTAATATTGATGAAATTAATAAAATATTAATGGGTGGTTTTAAAAGTCTTTAAAAAGAGTAAATGGTATGTATGAATAACCTGCAGATAACAAATAGAAATGGAAATAAATGGATTATGTTCTGGCACATCTCAGGCAGCCATAACTGCCATTTGCATTCTTTCTTTCTTTCTTTCTTTCTTTCTTTCTTTCTTTCTTTCTTTCTTTCTTTCTTTCTTTCTTTCTTTCTTTCTTTCTAATGAGAATATCCATTCCTTTATTCCTCCCACCTCACCAGACAATTTGAGCTGTGATGAAGGAACTCTTTTTAAAGTTGCATTTCTGAACTGGGCCTGGGCCTGGCATCTTCTTTCAGGTCAAAGACTATAGAGAAAATATTTGTCTAGTTACTATTCCATCATCTTGCTCTGCCATTTTTACTTAAAATTGAAAGGGTGTAAACTTCAAAAAGTATTTCTTTCAGGCTATTATATTGTAATAGATTATTCTTAAAGGCAAAATGGATATGTGGACATTAAAAAAAAGGTTCAGAGGGAAAATGTGTGATTATTAAGTATGCAACTGCACACATGCTCTGTGATATCCAGGACTGGCTTCTCCCTTAAGCCTAATTTCAACAAGTTTTGCCACCGGACTTTAACATGACAAAATTATTGGGATAACAATGAGCAAAATGTTTCATATGAAATTGAATTTGTAGTGAAACTCAGGGTTTCGCTTCACAAAAAAGTTAGCAAAAAAATTGTTTCACTTCCAGTAAAATTCATGCCATTCATACAAGACAAAAGGCATTTAATTCCAGTCTGGAAGCATTTTCATGCATTAATTCTGCATGTGTCTGCCTGTCGCTTAGTATTTAAATAAAGATCTCTAGTGAAGAAAAAAAATTACTGGATGTGTACATGTCCTCAAATAGTATGATGTGGTCACTAAGTAATGGATGGAGACTTTCTACTTGCTGTGTTTTCCCAGTGCAGAAAGCAAAGAAATATGAATGATGGTGAATTTTATTGTGACTTTGTGTTAAAGAAAAACATGTCATATTTAAAAAAAAACACACTACACTCCTCAGGGTGATGTAAACAAGAGGCATAAATAAAATTGATTCTACCAGTGAGGTATGGATTATGTGCAGAAAAGAACACAGGTAAACCTGAAAGTGTGAACAAGGCTTTAGGGTGCTGTAGTCCTTGTTTTCCAACCCAAAAAACTGCTGAGTGAGTTTCACATTTTCACAATTGTGAAACTGCCTGAAAAATGAACTGTAGTGCCAGCTTTGCAAAACTGTATGAGAAGTAAAACTTGCCTGTTTCGCACATCACCTGTTTGGGAAAAGGAATGAAACAAGGTAATAGTGTGCAATTAAAAGAACAAGGTATAAGTGTGTTAGAGTAGTGGTAACTAGCGACATTAAAAATAGGAATAAGTACAGAAAGAGTAGACATCATTGATAAAGGAAAATGCTAGAACAGAATGATGAGATGGAAAAGGTTGGATTTATGACAAAGACAAAGAAAATGTTCAGAAGAAAGCAAATTGTTGAGAAAGAAAAAGAAAATATAAATTAAAAGCATGATGAAGGAAATGATAAAAAATAAAGAATGTTTACGAATGTTCTTTGAGAAAACTTCTTCTTCTTCTTTCGGCTGCTCCCATTAGGGGTTGCCACAGCAGATCATCTTCTTCCATATCTTTCTGTCCTCTGCATCTTGTTCTGTTACACCCATCACCTGCATGTCCTCTCTCACCACATCCATAAACCTTCTCTTAGACCTTACTCTTTTTCTCTTCCCTGGCAGCTCTATCCTTAGCATCCTTCTCATAATATACTCAGCATCTCTCCTCTGCACATGTCCAAACCAACGCAATCTCACCTCTGACTTTGTCTCCCAACCGTCCAACTTCAGCTGACCCTCTAATGTCCTCATTTCTAATCCTGTCCATCCTCGTCACACCCAATGCAAATCTTAGCATCTTTAACTCTGCCACCTCCAGCTCTGTCTCCTGCTTTCTGGTCAGTGCCACTGTCTCCAACCTATATAACATAGCTGGTCTCACTACCATCCTGTAGACCTTCCTTTTCACTCTTGTTGATATCTGTCTGTCACAAATCACTCCTGACACTCTTCTCCACCTATTCCACCCTGCCTGCACTATCTTTTTCACCTCTTTTCCACAATCCCCATTACCCTGTACTGTTGATTCCAAGTATTTAAACTCATCAACTTTCGCCAACTCTACTCCTGGCATCCTCACCATTCCACTGACCTCCCTCTCATTTACACACATGTATTCTGTCTTATTCATGTCTTGTTCCTACTGACCTTCATTCCTCTCCTCTCTAGAGCATATCTCCACCTCTAAAGGGTCTCCTCAACCTGCTCCCTACTGTTGCTACAGATACAGTGTCATCAAAAAACATTAGACTCCTGTCTAATCACGTCTGTCAACCTGTCAATCACCAGTGCAAATAAGAAAGGGCTCAGAGCCGATCCCTGATGTAATCCCACCTCCACCTTGAATGCATCCGTCACTCCTACCGCAGACCTCACCACTGTCACACTTCCCTCGTACATATCCTGTACAACTCTTACATATAGGGTCCAGATCTAACTATGCAACTTTTAATGCAATGCAATGCAATAATTGCATAGTTAGATCTGGACCACCCTGTACTTCTCCGCCACTCCCGACTTCCTCATGCAATACCACAGCTTTTCTTGAGGCACCCTGTCATATGCTTTCTCCAGGTCCACAAAGATACAGTGCAACTCCTGGCCTTAACTATACTTCTCCATCAACACCCTCAGAGCAAAAATCGCATCTGTGGTGCTCTTTCTTAGCATGAAACCATACTGCTGCTCACTAATCATCACCTCACTTCTTAACCTAGCTTCTACTAGTCTTTCCCATAACTTCATGCTGTGGCTCATCAATTTTATCCCCCTGTAGTTACTACAGTCCTACACATCCCCCTTATTCTTAAATATCAGCACCAGTACACTTCTTCTCCACTCCTCAGGCATCCTCTCACTTTCCAAGATTCCATTAAACAATCTGGTTAAAAACTCCACTGCCATCTCTCCTAAACACCTCCATGCTTCCACAGGTATGTCATCTGGACCAACGGCTTTTCCATTCTTCATCCTCTTCATAGCTTGTCCTTACTTCCTCCTTGCTAATCCGTTGCACTTCCTGATTCACTATCTCCACATCATCTAACCTCTTCTCTCTCTCGTTCTCTTCATTCATCAGCCTCTCAAAGTACCCTTTCCATCTGCTCAACACATTCTCCTCACTTGTGAGTACGTTTCCATCTTTATCCTTTATTACCCTAACCTGCTGCACATCTTTCCCAGCCCGGTCCCTCTGTCTAGCCAATTGGTACAGGTCCTTTTCTCCCTCTTTAGTGTCCAACCTCTCATACAACTCATCATACACTTTTTCTTTAGCCTTTGCCACCTCTCTCTTCACCTTGCACCTTATCTCCTGTTCTTTGAGAAAACAAAGGAGAAAAATAAAAAAAGATCTAATGACAAACATGAAAATGTAATAAATGATAGTAAAGGTATAGTAGAAACTTAGAAAGTTTTATAATGAGTTATGTACTGACAAAGTAATAAAGGGTACATGTTGTAAGTGCCAACCAGGTTTAGCTGGCATCACGCCTGGGATGGATGTGAGACCTTTACCCAGACAGGAGGCCAAGATATAGGAACAGTGGGGGAAAACTTCTAAAATTGGATATTTTCATCCCACATCCATGAGAAGGCAACATACCAGGACCACGGTAGACATGTGGAACCCAGAGTGGCATGGTGAGACTTGTAGTGTTGAGAGTCAGCCCTGCTGGGTCCCATGTAAGTCACTAGGGGTTTCGGCAGGGATACGAGATCCATATTTTTCGGACTTCCACCAGACTATGAAGTCCTTCGTTTGGGCTACACCCTAGCACTGCAAGTTCTCTCAGGTCCAACATAAAAGGAAGCTGTCCGACTACAAAGTCAGAGCTGGGAGGACGGGAGGCGTCGGGAGGCGACACTCACTGGGGGGAGGTGGATGGATGGAGAGAAAACTGCGGAGAAATAAAGAAAGAAAGAAGAAACTATTATGTTTATTGGTGATTGTGTGACCAAGAAGCCTGTTGTGAGGTATCCTGCAAAGTTACGGTTCAGAGTTCGCAGCCTCAGTCGTTCACGGATTTTTCCTTAGAACCTAACTAATAATTGTTAGCAGAAACCGCAAATATCCTCCCCAATTTTTTATGGCTTTTTTCGTGGCAATAATGTACTGTAGAGAGAACACAAAGCAACCATAGAGGAAAACGCACCTCGGGATGATGAAAGACTCCTTGCTGCTGTTTGGCTGCTGCCCTTTGACGTATCTCCGGCAGATGCAGCCCAGCATTCCCGCATCATAACAGTTTACCTCGTGTAGCTATCTCAAGTGTTTCACTAAGTGTTCTCGTGTTTTCGTTTTGTTCTTCTTAAAGCCCTAAGATGCCGCACAAACAACCTGCACCTTGTAAGGCTTCTGGCAATAAACCTAAGTGCCAGAAGAAGTTTAAGACACTCCAGGAGAAGGTTGAACTACTGGATTTGCTCCGGGAACTAAAAACTTATGCTGCAGTAGCGACCCGAGGAGTTATAAATCCTCTGCTTTGCTGTGCAGTAATCATCTTCATTACATATCTTCATCATACTACACAGCTAATTCATCATCATCTTCAATCAATATCATTTATTATTGGTGAGTACCCATACATTTTAGTGTATTTATATTAAATTAAATTAAACGATTATGAATTTACCCTACTTATACCAAAGAAAACAACAGCACATACCAAATAAAACACGCTTGCACGAATTAACAGAACATATAGGGGTAACATTGGTATTTTACATTCTAGCACTGCAGGAGACATAGCAGTACAGAACTGTACAGTATACGGGTTTACCTTTACATTCCTTTTTTTTAGGGCAATGTATTAAGCTGAGTTTGAAATGAAATTAAAGTGTTTTGGGGGCATATTAAGGGTTTAAACTATAAAAATAAGCATTTATAGGCATTTTTTTGACCACATCCAAAATTCGCGGTTACAATTCGCAGGTGCTCTAGGAACGTAACCCCCACGAATTTCAGGGGTCATCTGTATCTTATAATAAATGCCTCTATTATTGAACCCGTGACTGTCTGTGTGCTAGCTGTTTCCAGAGTTTGGGGCACAGGGTCGCCCCCTATCTGTCACAATGTAAATCTTTTACAATTATGTATGGATGAATAAAGAAGTAAAGTAAAAGTAGAAGATCAGATGAAGTGTGTATTGGAGAAGGGAAAAAATAAAAAAAAGTCCTTAGGGTATAAAAAAGTGCCAAAAATGATAATATACTGTTACATTTGATTCTAATATTTGAGAAATATTAAGAGAATATCTATATGGTGTTATATGGGTAAAAAACAAAGTCAGTGAAAACAGGGAGTATAACTATCACAACAAATGCAGAATTGGAGTTCCGTGACACAACTGTGTCGAAAAAATAATTGCAAGCAGAACTGATGAACAAAATCAAGTTTATTGCATAACAGGAAGAAAAGTACTGTGGAACTCTAATGTTACTTATTGTCTTGAAACTGAGAAAACATGGATAACAAGAGAAAAAAAAGCTGTAAGCACCAAACAGGCATAGCACAAAACTGTACTAAATGAAGAATTAGCAGGTGGTAACATTTGAAGTAAATATGAAGTTGGGCACAAGAACTAATAAAGGAAACAGTGATGTCTAAGATATGGAATTTTTACAGCTGACATAGGGAAAGAAATGTGGATAATCACTACTGCAATAATCAGCATCTATTGGTTTGGCAAGGAATAAACTGATCAAATGTAAAAATGATTTTACTGCTTGTTACAATAATTAGTAGGCTGGTGACTTATAAGCAAAGGACTGGAACTATGGAAGTCTTTCAAGCCACCACCTTGAACAGCAGAAAAGTCAAGTACTGAGACTCATAAGGTAAGCCAAACACATGCAAGAATAGCATCTCTAAACATGAGGACACAGAGGTTTTGTTTAATAAAAAACAGTATTACAGACAAATTACTTTGTATTACATACTTCACAATTTATTCAAATAAACTACACATAAGGCATGGTAAGACTTCATTTTTCAGGTTAGGAGTAGACACAAAATAAAATAGCACATTCCAAACTATGTACTGTAAAACAATGCTAATCAATACAAATGGACAAATTTAGAAAAATATTATTGATTGCTAGATTTAATGCATCATTGTCTTTGCCTCTGAAACTCTAGCCAGCTTCATATACAAGGTGTCATTTGGAACAACAATGATAACTCTTGTGCATTTGCACTTCATAGTTTCATAAACTGTGGCATTATTATTTAAAATTAGATGATTGAGTTTGCTCAGTTACAAACATCCATTCACGATGTGATTTCTGTGTATAAGAAATATGCAAAGCAAGAAAAAATAGATTTTTCATTTAGTATCTCTAGGAAGCTCGCTATTTATTTCCCTGTAGGCAAAAATCAATATACAGTAGGTTGAGGACATTACATAGGGCTTAATGCTTAATAAATTATTAACTGTTCTCTGAAAGTATTGTTAAAATGGTAGCCTGAAAAAAAAGTCAGATAAATAATATGTAAATGCAAAGATTATAGCTATAATACACTAGCTCTCATAAACAAAGGCTCCTTTCAGCATTCAGTTTGAAGAAAAATAAAGTAAATTATCTATTTTTTTGTGTAAGTATATATACTTCATGTCTGTGCATTGTGTGGGAAATTGCTGATATTCATCATTACAAGAATTTTAAAAATACACTTTCCTTGACGCTGGAAGAAAGAGAAAACTTGGAAAACTAGATATTGTGCCCTGATCTGCTAAAGTGATTACTATGTTATGCTCAAAGTCAAGTCAAGTCAAACTTTATTTTTAAAGCACATTTAAAACAGCCTAAGCATAAAATAAACTATCAAAGCATATATATACATAACAAAACCACAATCATGACAAAATGTACGTAAAAGATATACTCCACCTTGGCACCACTAAGAGCATCTGGCAAGTAGACCACAGTGGTCTCGTTGACGTGTAAATGTGAATGAGTTCAAAAAAAGTAAGAGGGAGCCCTAGAGCATTAGATTATGGACTCACATACCTACGTCACCACTACATTGAGCAACATCCATTGTGTTTTAATCCAATCTGTTAGGATGACCACAGTATTGACTGAAAACACAATATTCAGTCCTGGTATAACTTAAACTAAATTCTAAATTACCTTTAGTGCCTTAGATTCTGTACTGATACAGTCAAGGAATCATTATTTTGATCTCATAGCATTGTATTTTTTCCAAGATATATCGATTGATTCATACGTTAAGTTCAGAGAACCAGACATAGTGTTAAAATACCCACATGACATCTATTCCAAGTTCAAAGCATTAGATTTCAGGCTGATCTGTTAAAATGACCATTGTATTACGGTTAGTGAACTGAATTTTGCCCTGATATACCCAAGTGATAGCTATATTGTGTTCAGAGCACCAAATCCATCTCTAATGAATCTAAGTGATGACTAAATTGAGCCCGCAGCATTGCATTCTTTCCTAATATGCCCTGAGGGGCCACAATGTTGACCTTAAAACACTAGATTCCATCCATTGAGCTAAAATGAATATTATATTGAACTCTAAGAAGTAGATGCTGTTTTGATACACTGAATGGAGCATTATATTGATTTAAGAACCTTGGTATAGTTCTCTCCTGATATGCCTAAGGGATAAAAATACTGAGTTTAGACAACTACATTTCTTCAAGCCTGGTCAATTAAAGCTTAAAGGATTAAATTCCATCCCACTCTGCTAAACAGACCACATTTTAACCATAGTACACTAGACTTTCTCCTAGTACATTCAACTGTTGTGATCCTACCACACCTGACTTCTTCAAAGATCTGAATTCCCTGAATAGGCCTTACTCCAGGTAAACTAACCCTAAACTCAGGCCCCAAAATGGGGCACAAGCTTTTCAATAATAAAAGTTCAAACTAACCACAATAAGGATTAGAGCCCAAACGTAAACCTCTAGCTCAAGACAAATCAAACAATTTAAAAATACATTTACATTTAAAAATGGATTAGCATTATTCAAAAAGATTGTAAAGCAAAGGCAGGAGTAAAAATATTTTTGTCTAAAACCTAAATGCAAAAAATACAATAATCTCTAAATAAAAACAGTAACTTTAAACAAAAGCAGTGGTCAAAATCCAGGAAATCCAAAAATCAATAAGAATTAACAAAACAAAAGGATCACAAACAGAGAACTGCCAAAGCTGCCATGAGAACTGACACTTCTCTTTATATACTCCCAGCAGCATCATCAGGTGGCACTGCCTCCTAGGGTTCCACATACAGAAGGTGGGATAGATAACACAGAAAACCAATACACAGACATTTAACACAATACAAATTGAAAAAATAATGAATAAACATCACAATATTACATAAGCACAATATTAAACAGAACAAGACCAAAAACAGAATCCATAAGAGAAAAACAGTATTTGAAAACTAGCAAAAACATTAAACAAACAAAGAATAAAATTTAGCCAGGGCATTAACCCAGGCTGAACCATGACATTTAATGAACTCTTATACTGACCTCAGAACACTACAGTCTGTCTTGTGTAAAAGATTCACAAAGACAGTTGTAAAGGTTTGGGGTCCTCGGTTCAATCAACTCCATTAATTGCAGAGTTCTTTTGTTGTAGTTGGTGTGTGAGCACATTGCTGACTTTGATTGTTGCCTTTTGAAATAGATGAGCAGGTAAATGCTGTTCTCTATTCATAAGACAATAGAAGAATAATGTTGAGGACCCTTTGTAGAAATGGGTAGTTGGGTGTAGCCAGGAGTGAAAAGATAAGTGGAGTCCTTTGGTTTAGGTTAGGTTTACTGCCACGTGTACAGTGTACAGTCAGATTCTTAATAGCATGTCTAATCAACATGCAATGTGTTACCACTGTCCAGCACTATAATCAGTGAGTATAGGCATGCAGCCAAGGCTTATTTGTATGTCCTTAATAGACAGATAGAACTTTATTTGTTCCCATGGGGAAATTTGGCTTTTTACAGAAGCTCTTTAAATAATAAATAAATTAATAAATAAATTGTTGGTATAAAGGTAGCGCCAGTAGCATTTCTTGACACACTTCTGCTGAATAATTCATTGGATAAAAATACTCAGTGTTAGTCTGTCAGAGAGAGGATGTGTAGCATTGTTCATAATGGCACTAAGTTTTGTTTAATTCTCTGTGTTGCTACCACCTCCATGGAGTTCAGAGTTTGTCCTATAACCGAGTCTGCCCTTTTAGTTAGCCTATTGATTCAGTGAACAACTCTTCAAGTAATGTTACTAGCCCAACAAACCACAGCATTAAAAATTTCACTGGCCATCACAGAGTTATAGAAAATTTGCTGGATGTCACATCCCACATTAAAGGAACACAGTCTCATAATGAAGAACCTTTCATATGTAAATCCTCTGTGTTCCAAGACCAGTCCAACTTGTCATTGATGTGGACCCCCAAGTATATGTAGGAATGCGTCACTGCGAAAGACAATACCAGTTCCTTGGTTTTCTTGGTGTTAAGATACAGACAATTTTCTCTGCATCAAGAAACAAACTTTTCCAACTGACTCCTATACTCTGTCTCATCCCTTCTATCAATACACCTCATAAGTGCAGAATCTTTGTAAAATTTCTGCAAGTGACATGACCTGATGTTATATTTATAGTCTGATGTGTACAGAGTAAAGAGAAAAAGAGACTGTAGTACTCCAGTATTGCTGACATCTGTATCAGAAACACAGTCCTCGAGTCTCACAAACAGTGATCTGCCGAATCGATAGTCCCTTATCCAGGACGCCATCAGCTATTCAACCAGCATATCTCAGAGTTTAACCCCTAACAAGGATGGCTGGATGATATTAAAGGCACTGGAGAAATCAACAAACATAATCCTCATAATGCTGCCAGCTTTGTCCAGGTGAGAATAAGCCTTATGGAGCAGACAGATAATTGTAATCTCCTCTCCAATCTTTATTTGATAGGCAGAATACAGTGAGTCCAGGTGATCTATCACAGAATTACTCAGAGTCCAGGACCAGTCACTCAAAGTTCTTCATGAGACATATGTGCCACTTGGCTTTAGTCATCAGGTGAAGAGGCACCTGCCTTCTTTGGTACAGGAACAATGCAGAATGTTTTCCATGGCAGTAGACTTTATGAAGCCTTAGAGACATACTGAACAGGTGACAGAGGACACAACAAAACGTTGGTCAGCACGGCCCTTAAGAACTCAAGGACTGACTCCATCTGGTCCTGCATCTTTTTCTGTGTGTAGCTTCCTCAGTTGTCTCCTTACTTGGTCTTCAGTTATGGACAGTCCACGCCGATAGTTAGAGGTGGACTTGTCGCTGGCCATTCTAGTTGACAGAGTAGGAGTTGTTGATGTAGTAGAGATGGTGTTGGGAGACTAGTCATTGGAAGAAGTTAGCAATGAGAGGCAAAATCTATGAATAAATTACTTCTGAATATTAACGTTATCCACATCCCCTTCTAGCACCTCAGCCGTGGACTGCTGGAGTCCAGTAATTATTGCCCAGTCAATTCCAGACATCCTTCATATTTTTCTGAGTGAGTTTGTTTTCTGTTTTAGCTTTGTAAGCTTCCTTTCCTTCACTCAGCTTTTTCTTTAGTGCACACTGTACATACTTCGGAGCCTCTTTGTCACTGGATTTGAATGCTCTCTTTTTCTTATTCAGCAGACCCTTTAGTTCCTTAGTAACCTAAGGGCTTGTTGTTTAGAAAGCATTGCACTGTCTTTGTGGGTACCACCATGTCAACACAGAAGTTAATATAGTCTGTGATGCAGTGACAGAGACCCTTGACATTGTCCCCATGTGACTCTTACATCATTACCCTGTCTGTTATTTGGTTAATACACGGTGGTGTCACTCTGGACATGTTAACGTCAAAATCTCCACTTGCTGCAGGGATATCGAACTGTTGGCCGTAAGTTTACGTCCCTACTATTTGCCCAGAGAGTTTGGACATGTCATTGTTGTTATTGTATACATTCCTCCTCGGGCAGACGTGGAGTCAGCGAGTGACATCATCCATTCCGCTGTTGCTAAGTTACAAACGCAGCACCCTGAGGCGCTTGTGCTAATCGCTGGAGACTTTAACCATGTGACGCTGGACAAAACATTGCCTGCATTCTCCCAGTATGTGGACTGTAACACCCGGGGAAATAAGACTATTGATTTACTGTATGCAAACGTTAAAGACGCATACAGCGCCACCCCGCTGCCTGCGCTTGGGAAAGGAGATCATAACCTGGTTCAGCTTCAGCCTCACTATAAACCAAAAGTTAGAGTCCTACCTGTAACCACACGATCATTCAGGAAGTGGACCCCGGAGGCTGAGAATACTCTGAGAGAACTTTTTGGAACTACAGACTGGGATATCCTGCAGGGATCTCATAATGAGAACATTGAGGAAGTTGTTGACTGCACTACTGACTACATCAACTTCTGTATGGACATTGTAGTTCCAGTAAGAACAGTACGCTGCTATGCTAACAACAAGCCATGGATTACAAGTGACATCAAGGGCCTTTTGAATCAGAAGAAAAGGGCTTTTAAAGACGGTGATCAGCATGAGCTCAAGCGCGTGCAGAAGGAACTCCGAGTCCAACTCAGGGCGGCGAATTGGGATTAATAAAGTATCTATCTATCTATCTATCTATCTATCTATCTATCTATCTATCTATCTATCTATCTATCTATCTATCTATCTATCTATTCAGCGCCATTTCAGCCTTAAGGCTCCACTTCTTCACTGTTCTGCTGGTAACAGGCTGCCATCTAATAAGAAGAATCAGGTTGTGGTCAGATTTACCTAATGAAACTAGCAGATTACACTCAAAGCACCTTTAATAATTGAGTACAGCAGGTCCAACTTGTTATAACTGGAACAAGTCACAAACTGATAGAAATTTGTCATTGTTTGTTCTAAAGTCACATGACTGAAGTCACTAAATATTATAACTGCAGGGTCAGAGTGAGTCATCATTAAACTGTTGGTGACAGAATGAAACATTTCCATTGCTAGGTCCCCATTTGCAGAAGGAGGAATATAGACATTAATAAGGATGATGTAATGTATCTCCCTGGGCAAATAACATGGATGAATTCCAACAGCCAGAATTTCAATGTCTGAGTTACAAACTGTAGTTTTAACTGGGATATGCTCTCTTTTACACCATTCTTCATGCACATAGATGACCAGTCCCCCTTTTGTCTTTTTTCCACACCACATCTGTCCATCATTAAAACAGTGTCAGTTGTATCAGGTTTAATCCAGGTACTCAGTAAAGCACAATATGCCACTATACTTGTATGCTCCATGGCTACCTATAAGCACAGAGAGTTCATCAATTTTATTCAACAGCGATCAAACATTGTCCATTACAATGGATGTTAGGCCAGTTCTGAAACCTTTTCATTTTCCTTTTACACGTGTGCCCTCTGCATCTGTGGACAAGCACCTCCAGTGATAAAGTGTAACTTACCTGCTTAGGTGCTCGTGATCGCAGTGCAAGTAGCTGATCATGGGAGTATTTTAATATACCCTGCTTCTATTTTCTCAATGTTTCTTATTATTTCACGTGTTGCAGACATAAGGCAGCCTTTGGGTCCACTTTGCGAGTCCATCCAAGTTTGCATCCCTGGGTTTGCGTGCAATGCAGTTCGTCTGTAAATTTAAATCCATTTAAAATCCATTTATCTGATTTCTAATAGCTACTATTAGTGACAAGCCAGATAAGATTTAGATCACTAATCTAATCAATTCATGTTTTTTTCTGAACTTTTTTATTAGTTATTAGTCTAATAAAAAAGTCAGAAAAAAATGAATGATGAGTTCAGTCCTTGAGTCACAAATCTTGGGGCAGGAGTTCATTGTTAAACTCTGGGGTTCTCCTCTATCTCCTTACACTGCAACTCTTTGTCTGCCTCATGAAAGAGAAAATTGGTATCTAAATAAAGTGCTGCGTGATCAATCATGTAATGCCCAAAAAGAATGTTCTGTGTTTAGGTTCTCCCACCAAGTGAGGCTGTTTTGAAGAGTTAACTGGTTCCTCTGGTCACCAAAAGATTTCTGACCTCAGCTAAACTAGGAGATAATTGTTCTTCCTCTGACATTACACCTTCCAAACTGCAGATGAAACAGATAGGCATGTGAACCTCTGTGCTTTTCTTACAAAACCTTCCTGCATTCCATTTATTTGAGTCTCCATAAACTCAGTCCAATGATCACATTCTTGACATTTAACAGTTGCATTTTTGGAATGAAAAATCTTGTTGGGGCTACATGGAACTGGAAAAGAGATGCTGCAAAGGTGTCTGTGGATATTCCGAAGGGACAGAGCCAACCTGAGAAGCAGGCCATAAAATGAGTCTATGCAGAGGGTGTGTTAGTGTGTCAATGTAAGGCTGGCAAGACGACAAGAGATTTAACAGCCAAGCCAGAACAGAAACAAAACAGAGAAAGGTCAATACCAGAAGATCAAAAAGAACCGAAACAGATGGACAAAAACTGAGGTCATAAGAACAAAGTGAAAGTTGAGAACCTAAAAGATCAATTTAAAAAACAGGAATTCTGAGGGAAGGTTTAACAAAGGTTTGTTATCCACAGCTCTAATAAAGATACAATAAAATATGCAACCTTTTAAACACGTCACTACAATTATCCATGGGTTACATCCTTAAGAGTGTTATGATTAGTGCATGTCATTAATTTTAATTTTTTTGTGGCTTCTTGGGAAGTTTTTAGGCATTTTGGCAGCAATTCAGGGTGTCTGAAGCAGCGGAATTTGATCCTGACATTTATTTTTGTTCATTACCTGTCAAAGCTATAAATTTTCACAGTTTTTCCACAACATCATCTTAAATTTGACATGCAGTGCCATTTTGAGATTTTAATGTCTGCCATTGCCAAGGTAACTTCTCAGAATTCCACTGAGAATTTACGTCATGTGATGTTGTCTGTTCATCACTATAAATGGTAATATTTACGCCCCGTTTAGACTTTTGTGTGCATTATGTAGATGTATTGCTGTTAGGGCTTTTGAGCTTTCTTTACTTAACTCTTTAGAACACAATAACTGTTCTGAATGGAATCTCCATTACGTTGAAGGCTGGTGTCACAGGTGAGAACCCTCCTTCCAGGGATAGCTACTTTTATATGCTCTGGACAGGAAGGGGTGGGGCTTTAAGAGGGATGGGGGTGTGGTCAGACAATGTCCTGGGGCATCTTCTCTAAACTGTGGAGGAAAGAGACAGAACAGTTAGCAACAGAGCCCCTGCTTGCCTGAGGGCTGTGCCACCTACCTGATCAGAGCCAAGAAGGTGGTCCTCAAACACACACACGTGACAGAGACAAAATGAACAAATGCTTAACAGTCACGGTAGGGCTCTGTATTTCATTTGTTTAATTTTTATCTATTTTGTAGAAGTAAGAATGGAAAGGCAGATGCTTCATCTTAATTATATGAACCAGGTAAAGTGATAACTCATCCTGAAGCAATTTTACTATGAGAAAACATATTAGGTATGACCAGAATTACATCTTTAGATGATTTGGAGGAACTGGTTAGGCAAGCTCAGAACGGTGCACTTAATCCAGCAAAAATATCAGAAGAGAAATATTTTTTACCAACTGAATTGAGAGGTGAAGTGTTAGAGTGGGCACATGCATCTATTACGTTTGGTCCTCCTAGGCTGAACCAAACAACAAAGAATCCTAAGAAATATTTTGGTGTAAGAAAATGAATCAAGAAATACATAATTATGACAGCGTTTGTGAAATGTGTTGTAGAGTTAAAGCATCTCAGGGCTACCCCAATGGTTTATTGAGTCCTTGTCTGGCCCCTAGTAGTCCATGAGAGTCAGTTTCTATTGATTTTATTACTGGTCTTTCTCCCTCTAATGGTTAAACCTCTATATAAGTGATTGTTGACAGATTTTCTAAATATGCATAATTTATCCAACTGAAGAAATTTCCATCCACTTGGACATTAGTGGATGTCTTTCTGAAGTATACTGTATGTTTGCATTGTGCTTCATCCTCTATTATTAAAGACCATGGTCCTCAATTTGTGTTGTGATTTTGGAATTTTGTTCATGGCTGGATTGTACAGTAAATTTATCTTTGCAATATCATTTTGAGTCAAATGGACAGACAAAACCAGTCAATAGAAAGGTGGAAAGAAATCTTCAATGTATGTTCAAGAAAAGTGTTGTACAGTACAATTTGACTTTATGAATGTCTTCTTTTGAGTGTTTATATGGGTTTCAACCTCGACTACTAGATTTACCTTCTAGTTTGTTATCTGTGCAGAGTGTTTCAGAATATCTTGGTGAATTAAGGGCTAAGTGGCAGCTAGTTCAAGGAAATGTAAAGAAAGTGGGTGACCCTGCCAAATGATTCGCAGATTCTAGACAGAAGGCTCCTCCTATTTTTAAGGTTGGATAGGGTCCTGGTGCTTCCTGTCTTGCTATATGGTTGCGAGACATGGACGCTATCCAGTGACCTGAGACAAAGACTGAACTCCTTTGGTACTGTGTCTCTCTGGAAAATCATAGGGTACCGTTGGTTTGACTTTGTGTCGAATGAGCGGTTGCTCATGGAGTCCCAAATGAGGCACATTACCTGCATTGTGAGGGAGCATCAGTTACGGCACTACGACCATGTGATGCGTTTCCCCGAGGGTGATCTAGTTCGTAAGATCCTCATTGTTGGGGACCCAAGTGGCTGGACCAGACCAAGGGGTCTCCCATGTAAAACCTGGCTGCGGCAGGGAGGGTCATTTCCGGAGGGTGGGACTGGACCGCATGTCTGCCTGGGGTGTTGCAAACCGGGATCCCGAGATGTTTTGTTGTGTAGTGGGTGCGGCAACGCGCTGTACCAGTGCATGCTCCCCAACTTGACTTGACTTGACTTGACAGAGACTGCAGCTTGCCACTCATGATATCCACCTGAGAATTTCATCCTGCAGTTTCAACCCTATCTGATCCATAGACAGGATTGTCCAGTAGCTTACAGTCTAGCCTTGCCTGCACATTTCAAGATATAGTCTACTTTCATGTATCTGGGTTGAAAGCCATTGGGTTTAGCTTTCTTTATGTCGTCAATAAATCTCCTTCTCCTGCTATGGTGGATGGTTGCAAGGAATTACAAATCCAGACATTACTGGATTCAATTATTTGTCAAGGGTTTGGGGTTAAGTACCTTGTCCACTGGAATGGTCACAGTCCTGAGGATAGGTCTTGGGTTTGCTATGAAGATATTCATATCCCCCAGTTGTTGATCCAATTCCGTGCTTGTTTTCCATTGAAACCTGATGAGTGATTTGGAGAACACACCATAGGAAGAGGGTTCTGTTATGATTTGTGTATTACATTAATTATTTGCAGCTTTTCTGGGGAGTTTTTTTGGCTATCCTGACAGCTATTCAGGTTTTCTGAAGCCAAGGAATTCAATTTTGATGTTTATTTTGTTCTATATCATGTCTTGAGGAAAATGTAAATTTGTAGTCTTCCGCAACGTCATTTTTAATTTGATGCATGGCACCATTTTGAGATTTTCATGTTGGTTGTTGCAGAGTTAGGCAACTTCCCAGAAATCCCTATCCTTCTAATAAAAGCCTCATGCTTGTCTTTTTGGCCTTGCTTAATCTGCTGACCCTAAATTAAAATTTTCCCTGCTATGGCAGAACAGGGAGACACACTGTTAACTGGATAACATTAGCTATTGCTAAGGTGCTTCCAAACACACACAAAATGACTGCCAGAATGGAATAAAATCCAAAAAACATAACAGTGAGAAAGATAATCAAGCACATAAATAGCAGCACTTACAAAATCCACTCCTCTGGCCTGGATACATGGACAATGATTAGTCTCGAGAAGGATTCTGGCTTGCAGTTGGATGTTAGGTAAAGTGAGTGCACATGGGATTCTCTCTGACCACAAGTAAGCAGTGAGAGGTGGAGCAGGTAGTGTGACTGGAGGAGCAACAACAACAGCAGAGATAGAGGACATCCAAGGAAGGGAACAGCCACTAGTAAACCTCACTTGAGGGAGTGAATGTGAGAGGGACACTGTGTTTCATGATATATATGGCTAACACTACCAGTGATGATAAAAAGTCAGCTGAATAATGTCATAAAAAAATCTATCAACATATTATTTTGTCATACAGTATAATCACCAAATGATGTATTAAAAGATATATCACAATCAAATATTCAACAAGAAGAAATGCAAGTTAATATTAATAAATTTAATTTTTTTTCCAATGAACATTTGTACATATGTAATCAATGAGATTCATGATAACAAAAATTTGTATTCCAAATTAGTTAGATGTCCAAGTTCACATACAGTTTAACTGGAACTACGAAAAAGCAATTGAATGGGTGGCTTGAAAGGGCACTGAATATAGGCTACACATGTGCACACATGAGTAAAGGTCTACCAAGAACATTGCAGGATCCAAGGACCTGCCCAAGCAAGCCAGAAAAAGGGCTAACCACACCAGGCACAAGAAAGTTTCACATACTTCAAAGAGAAATCATTTTCTAGATAAGACATTACATTGAGCATATATTGGAAAATTGGAAAAAAATGAATATGTTCAGGTTGCTACAAACATTTTAATAATTTAAAGCAAGTTTAATTTTTATTTTGTTTTTGCATAACAGCACCATTAGATGGGAGATTGAGGGGTAAGTGTCCCACCTGCCCTTTCTGCAAAGATGTGGCTGTATCAAAAATGACCACTATATAGCACTTAGAGCAATAGATCGATTCTATCCAGATATACCTAAGGCACCTTTAAATTGTTCTCTGAGACCTAGACCTTGTCTGGGTTGACGTAAGTGACTGGTGTAAAGCACTTTAAACACTATATCTTGTCCAGATACACCAAAGGGCTCAATTTTTTAAGTTCCAAGCACTAGTCTTAATTCTACTTAAGCAGCCAGTATACAAGCATAGCTGATCAAACAGAAGTGCCCAACAGTAATGAAGTAACCCTTAGACCAATTTGACCTTAAACCTCCAAAATCAACACTAGAAAGAAATTACATCTGCTTTGACTAATAACATATTTAAATAAACAAGACAGTAGGGTGTCACAGTTAGGTTTGTGACACCTGGATTCTAGATCACTGCCAATGATCAAGAGTTATGTTAGAAAACAATGAAAGGCTGGCTTTGAGTCCAAAAAATTAAGACTGAGAATTGATTTGAAATTAATATAAAGTAGAGATAATACATTACATATAAAGTATATCAAATCAAATTTTGCAATAAAGGTAAAATACTGCTGACAGTGACAATTACAAAATGTTAGTTTTATAGATAGGCAGTGCACCTAAACAACTGGATAATTTTAATATAATAAGTAGAAAAAGCAGAGCACTGTAAGACAATTCCGTTTTTTTTTACTATTTACTGTTGTGCAAAACATTTTTCTTAAAGGTCCTTTTTTATTAGATCACCTTTATTCATTTTTAAAAAAAATAAAAAGTGGCATTTCATAACCGTAATTTGTTGAAAGTACTTTGTTTTCTGCTTTGGTTAATTTTCTCCTATTTTAATTAAAATACAGCAGTTTGGCTCAAAATACTGTACTGTCTACTTAATTACATTTACCAGGAGGCACTCATTAGGAGTTGTGCACTGTCACTTTTTATTTTATTTATGAATGTGTTACTTTATGTTTTTTTTGTTATTGTTGTTCATTGTGTTTAAAGGTTAACCCCACTGAGGTAGTTTGACTGCTCTTTTAAATTTAGTCATTAATTACAGCTAGCGAGAGGTTATTAAAATCCTGCTAATCAGTCCCCTCAAGCCTCATATTTGGCTTTCTCTTCTTGGCCAAATTTACCGTGTTAATCTGTAGAATTAACATCCAATCTTTTTTCTACTATTAGAAAAATTTGAGTGAATTCTTTAAATGCAATGACTGCATTTTATCTGCTTAGAAATCATGTTTTCTTATTTTTATAATGTGGTCACATTAAAGATAAGGTTAATCTCAATACACTGAGGTGCAGAGGTACAGTAGGAGTTTGTGTGTCAGCCTGTGTTCAGCATGGTCTGTTGGCAGGCACATTCAAGGTCAAAACAGTACAAAGAATGCCTATTGCAAAGAAGTAACAATTAAGTCAATAACCTCTGAATAATAGCAGGGACTGCCAAGAAGGTACTTAGTGATTTGAAATCTGTAGAGGGAGAAGTGCTGCTTAGATTAAATAGGCTGGAATCTAACAAGTCACCGGGACCAGATATTATTTATCATCAAGTGCTAAAAGAGATTAGTGAACACATATAAAAACTCTTGAGGCATATTTTCCAATAACCACTATTCACTACATACCTGGAAACTTCTAAGGGTTGAATGTTAGCAAATATAATTTAATTTTATATAAAACAGGCAGATCTATGTAACTATAGGCCAGTATGCTTAAAATGCATCCGGGTAAATTAATGCAAGCAATTATTAAGGTAAAGATCAAGCATAGACAGACAGAATGTATTTTGTCCCTAGGGGGGAAATTTGGCTTTTTACAGAAGCTCTTTAAATAAATAAATACATAAATAGGAAAGGTGGAAAGAGCAGGGGCCTCATATATTAAATCTTGCATATATTCCATACTAAAAATTTTGCTTACAGTCAAAAGGAACAAGCAGCATATGACACGTGTGCTAGGTTGATTTGTGAGTGGAACTTGGCTAGTAAGAGTGCCTGAGTGTAGGAGGAGGAGGAGGTTAGGAGCTCGCACTGATATAGCGCATTGCCACACCCATCACATTGCAAACCAATTCCGGAGCCCAGATTAGGACCTGGTGCAGCCATGCAACGGGGTGACACCTCAGCACCACACTCGTTCAGATGGAGTGGAACAGTGTGAGGTTTTTTATGGTGGCTGGAGTGCCAATTCTGCCACCAACCCCCAGGTTTTTCCCTGCAGGTTGGGGGGCCTACATGCATGGCCGGAGGTGAGATAATAACAGGCAGGGACAACAAAAAAGGTTAGGGGAATTTGTACCTTGTATACTTGAAAATATGCAAAAAAGAATGACAACTTTACAGAAAAGGAGTTCAAAACAGAACTGACATAGATAGGCAAGATGGTGGATATATATGTTGCAGACAGGAAGAGGTGGGAGCTGGTGGGACTGGAACCGGAAATGATGTCATCAGAAGGAGGGATCTTGGTAGGTGGAAGTGTCATCATTAGGACGCAGGTTCTGTTGAGTTTTTGCAAAGGGAAAAGAGGAGTGTGCTCTGCAGGGAATGGTTGCTCTCTTGCAACTGATACTGACAGCATACTGTCATGTTCATGGATGTAGTGTGTTTCAAAGAGCACATGGGGATAGGATTTGGGTGCAGCATGGTCATTTACCCATTTTCCTCTTCCATCCTCAGACCTGGAAGAAAAACAATGAGCCCACATCTGAGCATTTGGCCTCATCCTAAAGCTATAATAATGGTGATGTTCTACACTACAGCAACTTTGTTTTTCTCAAATTCCATATACATCAGCAATTAAATGGGGTAACACTCCTAATACCCCAACTATATCACATTCCTTTTGTGTTGTCTATCTTCACCATGCACTCCAGCTATCCATGTTTTTTCAGGGGACAAAGTGAACCTAGATCATGGATTCATGGAGAAACATTTTAGAGTAAAATACAAAGTGTGCTTTCAGTAAAGTAAAGGGGAATATTAGAACTGGAGTTAGTTTTTAGAAGATCCAGTTTTAGTAGAAGTGAATTTAGTAACACTTTATTATAGAGGATGTTAAAGTTAGAAGTAGTCTCCTAATTTAGAAAACTAGATAAAATGCTCCTACTTACTTACTCCTAAGAGTAAGACCAAATTTACATCAATCTGAGATTCCTAAGCCAATATGGAACTGTGTTGAACACACAGGTCCAAAATAAATGTCAGGGTGTCAGTTTTTCCCCATTTAATAATAGTGCCAGCAATGCAAATCAAACAAGCACACAAAGGTGTAGACAAGAACAACAAACAATTATTAGGTTGCAGGGCCTCCACATAAAGGAAACTCTGAAGAGTGATAAAAGTTTAGGTATGAGCTCCGTCCAGCTGTCTGCTCTATGCTAAATTAGATGTTACCTTCTGGGAGTCTCTTGGTCTTAAAGTCCTCAGACCAGAAGGGGCAGAGTCAGTTGCCCTCATTAAGCTCTTCTCAGAGTTGTGGGTAGAAACAGAGACAATACATTCAGCGACAGTGCTCCCTTATGTCTCGGCATGGTAGTGCTTATTTCTGGTGAGCCATGAAGGAGACCCTTGGACACGCATGGGTGACCAACTATTATCCTACCCTAAGACCCTTAATATAATACAGTGTGAGATATGGCCGGCCATTCATCCCGGCCAATACACCCAGGCCGCCAGATGGAGCACTCCTTGCAGCATGGAGGTGCCCCAAATGCCAGCAGGGAAACATGGACAGTGGAGTTATAATGCACAGCCCTGCTGGATACCATGGGGGCTGCCAGGAGTCGCTGCAGGGAGGCCCAGGGATTTATATTTTCCATATATCCCGGAAGTATTTCCAACTCATGGGAACGGAAGAAATGATATACTTCCGGGCTGAAGAAAAAGAGAAGTTTTTACCTGACCCGGAAGTGCTGGATAATCACATGGACTGAGGGCTCAGAAGCACTTTTGGGTCGAGGACTATAAAGGACTGTGGGAGATCCCAGACAGATGAGCTGAGTTGGGAGGCAGGGTGGTTAAGCGTCTGGGAGTGGAGGATTGTTTATTGATTATTGTTCTTGGATTTATTGAGTATTGTGGAGAGGAGGGTGCTTTGTGCACTTATTTATAATAATAAATATTATTATTGGACTTTTATCTGGTGTCTGATGTCTGGTCTGAGGGTTCAAGAGGTCGACAGTGCCTCTAATTGTCACAACGGGCACAATACAAAACATTTGCTGAAGGGCTAATTAAGTGCTAGGCCGCATTCATTTAGAAAAAACAGTAAGAAGAAATAACTGATTTTCATACATGCCAATACAGTTTTATTCATTTAAGTATTCTTTCCATAATCGCAATAAACTGTTCCACAAAGACAAAGTTCAGAAGTATATTTATAAAAGCCCAAATTAATCAATGTGTACATAACTTTAGCCAGTGTCTCCATAACTAGAGCAGTTTGGAGGAGGCTTTATTTATTCTGGCGGCAGAACGTTCTTTGTGAATCAAGTCAAAAAGGAAAACTGGCAATGTATCTGATTTTGAAAGTGCTTTGGATTTTTCTATTAGTAATTCTAGTACATCTGAAATCCAAAGGAAAAAATTAACAATTTTTAAAAAGAGACAAAAACAAGGAAGTGTTATTTACAATTAAAGTTATAAAGGAGAGATGACAGAATGGACTTCTCAACAAATGGAAGAAAAACACACAAGGACACTATGGAAACAAGAATAGCATAAAGAATCCTGGAAGACATCCAAGGTTTTGGTTTTTCGAGTGGGTTATAATCCATCCATCTATTCACTGCACCTGTTTAGTCCAATTTTGTGGTCACAGGGAGCCAAAACCAATCTCTTCAGCACTGGGCCAAAGCCAGAAATCAAATCTCGAAGGGCCACCTGTCTACTGAGAATAGACTGCCAGCTAACACTGAAGTAGAACAGCGGTCAGCAGGAAGGGCTTTAGAAAATCACTTACTGAGGACAGAATGCAAAATTGCCAACAAAGTATTTCTTTTATCAAAAATATGATGCAAAGGAAAAGGAAAGAAAGAGAGGAAAGGCTGAACTACAAGATAACACAACAGTTTCAGACAGAGTGGAGTAGTAAATAAAAGAGAACAGAAGACGGGACTCTTGGTACGCACATGATCCCCTCATCCCAATAAAATCACCAAGAGTGAAGACATCCACGTGAAGGGATGGTTTGAGGGCAATCCACAGAGGTGCCATTCCAGAGAATTCATCTGTCCAGTGCTGAATTTGAATAGTGTTTGGCATGATACGGTCAGGGCAGCATGGTGGTGCATTGGCTCATGCAACTATCTTACTACTCCACACTCTTGGGTTCACATTCTTGTGAAGTATGTCTGTGTGTGCTTGCTTGAACATTATAAAGAACAAATCTGTTTTCTAACTGTAACTGTGCCTATAATAGGTGTGGAAAGAGAGAAATGAAGAAAAGATTTACCAGTTAGAACTTACTTCAGTGTCGCTGGTCATGGACAGTGAGGCATTATTGCAGCCCTAAGATGGCCCTCCATGGGTTGAAGTCTGACATTTAAGCTGGGGAGCACAGGGGAACCATAAAAAATATTTGCATTCTGCTAGAATCACAGTGGGCGGCACGGTGGCGCAGTGGGTAGCGCTGCTGCCTCGCAGTTGGGAGACCTGGGGACCCGGGTCCACTTCCCGGGTCCTCCCTGCGTGGAGTTTGCATGTTCTCCCCGTGTCTGCGTGGGTTTCCTCCGGGCGCTCTGGTTTCTTCCCACAGTCCAAAGACATGCAGGTTAGGTGGATTGGGGATTCTAAATTGGCCCTAGTGTGTGCTTGGTGTGTGGGTGTGTGTGTGTGTCCTGTGGTGGGTTGGCACCCTGCCCAGGATTGGTTCCTGCCTTGTGCCCTGTGTTGGCTGGGATTGGCTCCAGCAGACCCCCGTGACCCTGTGTTCGGATTCAGCGGGTTGGAAAATGGATGGATGGATGGATAGAATCACAGTTGTACTGCTGCATATTTACATCATATTCCAAATCAAATATTATAAATTGCTTGTAACATAAAGTTAGAATATAAACAAAATGTTACTGACATTAATACATTTAAAGCTTTGAAATTATGAAAAAGCACACCATTAATGACATTTAAATTGTCTTCTTCAAAACAGTCATTCCATCACTGACATCACTTCCATTGTCTGCCCCTTCCTTCCTGGAACCCATATGACCAGATGTTTGGCCATCTTTGAGTCAGTTCTACATTGGACTCCCATCTAAAAAGACATTATGGATATTTTTGTAAAAAATAATTTGTTTTTGATTTATTTTCTTTATAAATGGTCATAGATGTCCCCCAGACACTTTCATGTCTCCTTCTTGTCTTATAGTGGCATAGTGTGCAGGATTACTGATCTATCATAGAAAATCAGCAGGACATTGCTTCAGTAATAGTGAATATAGCAGCCGAATTGCAGAACAGCAGACTCAGCTTACTGAGGCAGAGGTGTGGAACCAAGCACGTGTCAGTCTCCAACAGGACCAGTCACTGTTACTGTTACAACCGAATGACGACACTAAAACATATTTTATACTTTTTGAGAAAACATTGGGCTACTTTAGTTTGCTTGTCTACTTATTGTAATTTTGAAAAAATAAGAACTTTATTATTTTTTTAAACAAGTTACAAGACAAGTTTTTTTTCCTGTCCATTCTTTGGTCATTCATCCACTCTATTGTTTAGTGCTGCTGTTCGTGTTGAATGTCAACCAGTTTCACTGCGTCCTTCATTTTCATAAAGCTCCCTAGTCAGCACTGTGCAGAATTATGTACTTTACCATAATGTGAATAAATATCAATTCATTACATGTAACACAGCTAGATATTGCTAGTGTTGTGGAACTGAATAAACCACTGACACTTTCAGAATTACTAGATGCTATAAACTCACTTCAACGTGGGAACGCAGCCAGCCCTGATGGCTACCCAGTGGAATTTTATAAAGAAAACTTCAATTAAGTTAGCTCCACTATTATTAGCAACATTTATAGAAGCTAAAGATGACAAAATCCTACCTCAAAGTTTTCACCAGCATTAATTACCATCTTTCCTTAGAAAACTAAGGACTTACTACAATGTGCATCATACCGACCAATCTCACTTCTGAATAATGATATTAAGATACTCTCTAAAATTCTAGCCAGAAGGATTGAGAAAGTGCTGCTTTCTGTAATATCACAAGACTTAAATAGATTTATTAAAGGCAGACACTTAACTTCTAACTTTCAATGTTTGTTTAATATAATATATTAACCCATTAAATCTAATACCTCAGAGATCTTATTATTTATAGATGCAGAGAAAGCATTTGATATAGTTGAGTGGGATTACCTATTCACCACATTGCACAAATTTGGGTTTCCTAAGCTTCTTTTTCTATTTCAAAACATTCCAATGTACATCAGTAAATATTTTTTTCAGAAACTAGATTCAACCATAACCTCATTTATTTAGAATTTAACACTAGAATTACCAGAGCCTACGAAAAAACTCGTAAATCCGTCCCACCTTAAATCGCGTCTTAGATCCGTTTGCACCTCTTCGCCAGAGTCCTTTGTCATCTAAATGTGCTGATAAACAAAAGCTACTAGCAGCCAGCTATTCCATCCCCCCACCGACTTAGAATGAACTTCTCCTAGCTCATGCCTTGCCTTGATTTGATTTTCTGGGATTGAAGTGGAGTTTTAGAGTGGAAATA
Source organism: Erpetoichthys calabaricus (assembly GCF_900747795.2). NCBI lineage: Eukaryota > Metazoa > Chordata > Cladistia > Polypteriformes > Polypteridae > Erpetoichthys > Erpetoichthys calabaricus. Next base: position 139,317,932 of record NC_041402.2, on the reverse strand, counting down.
ATATAGTGTTATTTGGAATACACGCATTTCATGTGTGTTCCGTTTCTATAGTAGTCTGTGCAAGCACATTTTTAAAACAGAAACGTTTTTCATATTCTAATAGTAAATGACAAAATGTAGGCATAAACTATATAACGTATGAAGCCTGAAGTCCATATATCAAAGAAACACTTTCACAAAAGGTACAAATAAGAGAACACGTGCGCTTTTATTCGAAAATATAACTGCACAAAAAAAAAAGCCGCGTTAGCATGCCACATTGACATTCTTACTACAACCGCCGCGGTGGTGTAATGGTATCAGCTCCTGACTGGGGATCAGAGGGTGGCGAGCTTGATCCCGCACGGCTCCACTTCGAGAAATGAACTGCTCTTATTCTTACAATTTTAGAATAACAACATAAATTTGATTTCAGTCTGTAACAGCTGGTGTAACTTATGATACTGGTAAAGGTTAGCTTTTTTTTTTTTTTTTTTAATTCACTTTTCATTCTCGCAGTCGCATTCAGAATCAATCCATACAACCCCATCTGACATAAAGACGCGCTATAGGTCTGCAGTGTACCACGATGCATACTACCGCCCCCCCCCCCCCACCTTTTTCCACCCTCTCAAATGTACACGTACATGTCTGGAAAACATTTGGGATTAGATCACTTACAGATCTGTACATAGACAATGTCTTTGATTTAACAAATTTAACTTTCCAGCAACACATCTCTTTCACTACTTTCAAATTAGAAACTTTGTTAAACTAAACCTGCCCAATCTTCCTCACCTCCCACTTTCCTTTATGCCGGAAAAAATATTGATCAGTCTTGAGGACTCGGACAGCATCTCCGTAATATATAAAAACATTTTACATACCCTCCCTTTCAAAGATCCAAGAGTGAGAAAGAGGTCCAGTGGGAAAAGGATCACTCAACATTTCAGAAAAGGAGAGGAAGGCAGCAATGCACAGAATTCACTCGCGCTCCATATGCACAAATCATACAATTATTCAACTTATAATGATATATCGAGCACATTTGTCTCATTTAAAATTGTCCAAAATGTTTCCAGGGCAAGATCCAACCTGCGAACGCTGAAATTAAGTTCCAGCCTTACTGGGCCACATGTTTGGGGCCTACAACAAATTAACATCATTCTGGACCAAAATCTTTAAGTACCTTTCAGACAGCCTTGGTGTCACAATCCCTCCTAATCCACTAACAGCTGTGTTTGGTGTTCTTCCAGATGTGCTTAAAGTGGAGAAGGACAAACAAACTGTGATTACCTTTACTACACTGTTGGCATGTAGACTTGCTCAACTGGAAGAATCCTAACTCACCTATTTTAAGTCATGGAGTAACTGATGTTATATACTTTTTGAAATTTGAAAAAATCTAATTCTCTAGCATTTAAATTGAGGAAGCAGATTTTCTCCCATCTTTCTTATTCTATTTATTTTTATCCATTTATTAATTTATCTATTTACTATTTTTACTAATTTATGTTTTACTTTGCTGGCCTTGCTCTCTTTCTCATGGGTGGGGGTTGATTTGTATTGAACCTAGTTTTGTTAAACTTGACTTGCTTGTATGGAATGTTATTTGATTTTAGTAAAATCAATAAAATGCAAAAAAAGAATAAGCTTCAATTTCAGGGAAATGGATAATCTTTCTTTCATGTTGCTTTTAAAGATTACTGGATACCTACTTGCCTAGATGAACCATCCTGCTAAATGTAGCTTTTTAACTAAACAGGAAATGGTGTTTTTGTTGATGTGAGTGAGTGAGTCAACTTTGCATTTTATAGACAGATAGATATGGTAGATAGATGGATAGATAAATAGATTTACATTAGGCGTAACCTATAAAAAACTCATTGAGGTAAAAAGAAACCTTTACTGAAGATTTATTTTAGTAACATAATGCGATCGTGGTTAAACTAGTCCCATGTGGGTATTTCTGTCATCCAGTGTGTTGTGTATTAGTTTTTATCATTTCTTAATAGAATCTTTACAAAAATCAAATATTTTATAAGTACAGTGAATGTGGCTATATAATGTACTTATTCTAAAACCTTGGTCACAGCACCCAAGAGTAAGTCACAACAGTTTTAGGGCCAAGGCAGGAATCAACTTTGGACAAGGTGCCAATCTATCGCATGACACACTCACATGGAGCCAAATTAAACAAGCACCTTGAGCATAGGAAAGGAGTTATATAAATAAAATTTATTACTATTATTATTATTATAATTTAGACACATCGGTATATGCAGGGAAAACAAGAGTACCAAGAAGAAAACCCACACAGACATGCAGATAACATGCAAGACAAGGCCCAGACACAGGATTCAGACCCTGGATGCTGGATCTGTGAGGCATTGCTTCATCATCCATACAACACCTCTTATGATGGCCACTGCCAGCTCCTTACAAGTGCACTGGAGAGCACTTTGTAAGGTGTGTCTTAATTGACTTGAACACCGAAAATGGACAATGGGCTACACCAGGCTTTTTCAGCTGGTAGGCCCAATGCCATAAGGTGCAAAAGGGTGCCCTGCTCCTTCAGTTTTGGACTAAATGATTTTTGAATTCTTTCATCTACTAAACTTGCACCTTAAAAACAGATGTATTTTGTCATTGGTCAGATGTTATGTTACTCCAAAAGCAACACATAAGCATTCATTCATCTAGATCTCACTAACTGCACTCCATACTGAAACACTATAAGCAGGAATAAAAACAGAAGCCTGTATAATTTTCAAACAATCTTTTGTGGTATTTCTCAGTGTCTGTGGATTAGTGTGCACTCTGGTGATATTTATAGTCTATATTGTTTATTGAGCAGGTGAATTGAGCTTCCTCACATTAACAACACCAGAATTAGTATTAAAATTTTAAAAAAGCATTTTCAGGAGAATCGACAAAGTTACGAGTATGTTAGAGGAAGTTAATGATGCAACCATATTTACTTATTTTTTCCCTAGGAAGGGGTATTAATAAAAAAATGAAATATCAGTTGATGAAAAGAAAATCAACTAACTTTATAATATCAAAATGTAGTAGCATTTGTTTGTTACTTCATGGTTTATTGGGAGAAAAAGTAAAATAAAAATTTCAATTGAGTAGTTGGAACTGATCTATTTCAACCAAAATGCCACCACAGAATTTCCATGTCCACCTCTCAGATTTTCCCCTGGCATTGGCCCAGTCAAGTGGTCAGAAGAGGTTAAGTGTCTGAGAGCGACATCATAATTTGGGAGCCACTTCTAGATGTCCAGAGATTGATAGCAAATTGAGTGACCAATCTCAATTCAATACAATCCTCCTATTCATAATGTCTCCACAACGTTGATTTCTGCCCATTGTATTATATCACCGTGTTAAGACTCACACAAACAAGAATTGCAAAAAGGTGTGAGATCTCATAGAAACAGCTAAAAAGTCGATCAGACTCCTTCTTGCCTACCCAGATAAGGCTCACACCTAGGCAGCCTGCCTGCCTACCCCATTGGCTGGCTTTAGCCTACATCAGGCCAAATGCGCTTGCCCTCAAAAAGGAGATGATTACCATAAACCCCTGGCTTGTAAAGAGATGGGAAACAGAAAATCTTTACAAAAGGATATTTTTTAAAAAAGCAAGGAAATACTACAAAATGCTCAAAACAGCAAAAAAGATGCAAAATGATTTGTCAACAAGGCAACCCAAAAGCAAACATGGTCCCGATAAAAATACTAAATTGAAATCCTTAGACAGAAGCAAGGAGAGTCAAAAAACAGAAAATCCAAAGCCAAAAGCAATACTAAGAAAAACACCAAAGCGCATTAAGTGACCACAATGAACAAGCTTAAAAATACTGGAAAATTAGGACAGCTGCTGAATAAGGAGGATACTAAGAAATTAATCCATGCATTAATTTCTTGTAGGATTGAGTACAGCAATGTGTAATTCACTGGCTGTTCAAGTCATTCTTTATATAGCTTTCAGTTAATTCAAAATGCTAAATCAAGAATCATTACAAGAACTTGAGAGTACAACCATGCAACCCTTGTTCTTAAGTCGTTACACTGACTTTCAGTTAAGCTCAGAACTTATTTAAAAATCTTCTGTCTCTCTCTTGTTATGTATTAAAACTTAAATGGCCAAGGCCCTGCTTACCTCTTGAATTTATCATTACTTACAAACCAGAAATCGCATATTAAATCTTATAAAAGATTCCAAGGATTAACAAATTAGGAAGTTGTGTTTTTAGTTACAGGGTGCCATGAGTGGAATGATCTGCCTGCCAATATAAGAGGTGTCCCTTCAGCCTCAGCTTTTAAATCCAGGCTGAAGACTCACTACTGGTTAGTTGTGCACATTGCATCTGTTTGTTACTCATTTGTATAAAGATATATACAGTATAATATAGTAACTCTGAACCATCACTAACCATCCTCTATCTTGTTTCTCTTCTCAGCTTCCTGCTGGGGCACCTGGTACCACTGCTCTACTTCAAAGTTGTTATCAGGCTCATGGAAGGGCATCTGTGATACTGTGGGTGTTGGAATCAATGGATGGAAAGATTCTGTCATCAGATTTGAAGGCCAGACAAGAGTTGTACTGTAGAATGCCCAAGAGTGGGTGGGTTGCCAGTTGGCCTAAGTCTTCAGGACTTTCTGATTGTGCCTTTGATGTCCTGTCCTATAATTGACTGTGGACCCCTAAGAGGTTTTATTTTCCCCAGAGATGCTGCTCAGTGGAGTTTTTATTTTCCTCTCATTCATAATCAACTGGCCATAGTCCATCCATCCATCCATCCATCCATTTTCCAACCCGCTGAACACAGGGTCACGGGGATCTGCTGGAGCCAATCCCAGCCAACACAGGGCACAAGGCAGGAACCAATCCCGGGCAGGGTGCCAACCCACCGCAGGACACACACAAACACCCCCCCCCACACCAAGCTTACACTAGGGACAATTTAGAATCGCCAATCCACCTAACCTGCATGTCTTTGGACTGCACATAGTCCATAATTCAAAAATTAATTAATGAGCAAATATTGTTAAGTTCCTTTAATGTTAATCAGTTTGGAACTCTATTTTTTCTTCTTATGTGTTTAAACAAACCTGTACTTTTACATGAAAACATTATGTCGTTAATAATGTCTACATTTTGTAATTGCATTTACCTGTAAACGTGCTATACTGCTTAGAGCCTGCACTCAGTAAAGAGCACTAAACAAAAATAAAGTGAGTTGAAATGAAACTGAATCCATCACAAGTTCAATAAAAATGTCACTTATGTGCAGGGGTCTGCACCAACCTCTGTTGCAGCTTCAAACTTCTATAGTTCTCCTTCATTTATCGTTTTAAGCATCCAGGGTATTTTTAACATATTCTGGTAAGTGACAACATCTCATTTCTGGCATTTGCAACCTTCATGTGAAGAACTTTTAAAGTGTCTACAGCCTGCAACTATAAGTAGCCACTGGTGTATTAATATTTTGGTTAACCAAACTTTTGTTCTCACAAAAATTCTTCACTTTGCAAATGTTTTAGATAAGCTTGCTGAAACATAGGTTGCTTGATTTATCTTGACGTTGACTTTGTACTTGCATGTACTATAGCTGTTATAGTGATAACATATCCAAAATATTTGAATTATGCTTTTGTCTAAACCAAGGGTACTCAACTGTGGTCCTGGGGGGCAGAGTGGGTGCAGGTTTCCATTCCAACCAGTTTTGTAACTAGAAGCCAGGCCTAGCATATATATATATATATATATATATATATATATATATATATATATATATATATATATATATATATATATATAAAACTTGGTATTTAATTATAATACTTGTTAGTGGTTTCATTCTTCCAAGACAAACCTTTATCACATTGTTTATTTTTTGTTTTCTGAGAACAATATCCACATGTTTTGTGGTCCACAAACAGATTTGTACCTCTAGGCCCTTCCCTTCACTCTCATTAATGTCTAAACATTTTATTACATAGACAATTTATAATGCATGTACACAGGTTTAAATGGAAGCATGTTAGCTGCAAAGCTTCTGGTTCCTTTGTCATTTGCACCTCATCATTAACTGATGGCTGGTTAAGTAAACAGGCAACAGTTAAACCCTTAATGCAGGAGTTTAAAATGAAAATAGGCAATTAAGGGTTCTGTAAGAGCTGATGTTAGATATTTAGGTTATGTTAAATTGATATAAGTATTGTCTTAGTTATGTTAAAATGTTTGCCGATACAATAATGCATAATCTAGGGGAGATTATATTATAACCCCCACAAGCTATATTGAAATGGAATATTCTATTTCATGTCCCACTGACTACAGACTAGTTTAAGTTTATGATCTGTCTTGCAATAAGTAAGGCATGGAGGGCAAACAGATTCAAACCGTGAATGCAACATGCCCTATTGAACGTGTCGTGCCGAACATATAGAACAAATTGAATGTATTAAATAAAGCTTATATACATTTGTAATAGTGAAATAACACAACCTTTAAGTATACTGTAGAAAGCAAATGAAGGTTAACAAGAACAAGATAGGTTTGTAGAAGAAACACTTTTTCCTTTCATTCAGCATGTGTAACAACTTTTTTTCTCTATTTTTGTGTGGACTGTTTTGCTTTGAATTTTAGCTAAACCTTTTTAAAACTAATTTTGTTGGACTAAGAAATTTCTTTTCTATGCATTTGACTCATGGTGATCCTGCCTTACTAACTCAGTAGCTGCTCAATTTCAAAACCCTGGAAAAGACACAACTATAGGATCTGAATCACAACAAATGAGTTAACTAAAACTAAGTCTAAAAACATATTGGTTTAGTAGTAAATAAATAGGTTTTAATTAAAAAATTGTTTAAAGCAAAAGCCTGTAGCCACTGCAGACCTCCAGGACTAAAGTTGAGTGCCTCTACTCTAAACACTCTTGCATTGAATAGATTGTTAGGAAAATTCCACAGACTATAACATCTTGGAGAAGCCTGGTCTTTTATCTGGAGGGTCACATCTCCTCTGTATTTGATGACTTTCTTCACTCATGACAAATGCTCATCGTCATTATGTATCCAGGGTGATCTGGTGGCTGACAGGATGCTAGCTGAATCACTACTTTTTGTCTAACCTTTAGAACGTCACCTCTCTGTCATTTATTAAATGTAAGGGTACTTTGAATTCCTAATTATGAAACCACCTTGGACAAAAGAATAAGCAAAATAAATAATTGTAATATATGTCACCAATAATGACTTACAAGATGTTGTGGCACAGGCTTTATGGTTAGACTAGACATTAAGCCCGTTACAATAACAGGCGCTAGAACAGTAGTGCATAAACATTAGTAGGAACAGTCTATATTAAATGACAAGGGACCTTGACCTCATTCTGTTTCTTGTCTTAATTTTTTTTTTGTCAAAAATATTTTTGCAAGAAGCCTAAAGTAAAATAATAATAAAAATAAAATAGAAATGTATATGACAATACAGTAAGTATAATTAATATTACATTTGTCCTCTCCTGTGTGGCTGTTGATTGATGTGTTGTGTCTATTTGAAGATCTCCTATCCTGCCTCTTTTTATTTTAGCTTGCTGTGGCATCTCTCCAGCAAGTACTGTGCAGTTCCCCAGCAAGTATTTTAATCTGTGCTGGTGTGCTGGCGTGCAGCTGATTATTGTATGTGTGGCGTCTCCCCAGCAATGGATTTTATGTGTGCAAAAATAAATCTACTTTTAAAAGTCGTCCTATTGTAATATCATGAAAATTCGTATATTTAGGAAAACCCCTTCAACGACTGACACTTTACACTTTACCGGGCCAAGCTTCTTAATCGCAAATCTGACATCCTCAGAGTGAACACTTGCACAACAACAAACGCTAATCCCACCTCTTTGGGGAAGTTGGTCCCAGTACCCAACTGGATTTTTCATGCCTTATGTTTTAGGTGTTACCTCATTTACCGAAATCCAATTGGATTGGCTGCGCGATATTTTATAGGTCTCGCCCTCTCTGTCTTGTGTGATGCGTCAGACGGCCTTTGAAGTATCTGCTAGAGGCCGGTGACTCTGCCACTCATTCCGCCCTTCCCCGTACTTCCGGCTTGTCCGTAATATGCACCAGGAACTGATGTAATGTGTGGCGTGCAGCTGATAATCGTGGCTGTGGCATCTCTCCAGCAAGTACTGTGCAGTTCCCCAGCAAGTATTTTAATCTGTGCTGGTGTGCAGCTGATTATTGTATGTGTTGAGTCTCCTCAGCAACAGATTTTATGTGCGCGGCTGCGAGTACCCAATCAGCACTCTCCCCAGCAATGATGTCCTTTATTAAAGAGTGCCCTGCGCATGCGCACTTCACCAGAAGACACATGCACACGGACACATGGACGCACACAGGGATTTTATTAAAGAGGATGTTTGACCCAAAAGTGGAAGTCAGTGCAAGGAAGATGTATAATCATGTCTCATATGTGTCAGTCGTCAAATTAGATTAGATATGATAATTGTATTCCATACAATGCTGAGTAGTAAAAGCAGGAGGAGGACTGGAGATTTTTGTGAATGTGCAGTGATGAAAAAGGGAGCACAGTATAAATTAAAACTAAATATGTGATCCAGACATTGAATTGTGGACTGACGTTGTCCTGCCAGGAAAAGTAAGTTACATCATCCTGGCTGACTCAGCAACAGAAATGATTCACTAAGTACCAACGTCTTTTGATGAATCATTCTTAATGCTGGTGACTTCAAAGAAAGAATAAAGGCCTATTAGGCCTGTTCCTTTCATGGACACTGCTCTATCAAAATATTAATTTCTTTAAATATAAACCTGTGGCACAATCCGAGCAGGTCTGACTTCATCTTACTGCCACCTACAAGCCTTTATTGACAGTTTTTATCTGTGTTTATGGTAGGTTGTAGTTTGTCTTTTTAATTTTTTATTTTGGAGCTTCTGTAATATTTTAATTTCCTCTCTGGAACAATTAAAGTATTACCTACTATCTGTTAATACTACCTACAAGATTTGCTTGAATGATGAGCTACAGACCAGCCATGAAATTAGTGTAACAGGTTTTCAAGAGAAAAAAGACATTGTGACCTCTAATGCATACACATTCATCAGATGGACTTTCTAAATCAACTTATCATCCCATAATACTGCCAGCCATAGAGCTGAAGAGCTCGGCCCTGCTATCCCAAATGTAGTAGTATTGTCAGATGTACAAAGTACAGTGAAATTCTTACTTGCCTGTCCAAACAACATCCAACATGTCATAATAAACAAGAATCAAAAATTCAGTTCTGAACTTAAAGCTGAAGTCAAGGAAGTTACTCAGAACTATGAGATTCTGCTTATGGGTTTTTTTAATCACGTTCTTGAGATGATTAAACTGTGTGTGCATATTGAGAAAGGAGAATGTCGCCATTGAGACATGTATAGTAAAAGCTCTAAGAACCTACCTAAGACAATAGAGGGCCTTTAAAATAGTCAAAATTGCTTTGTTGATATTTCCTAAATGGAAGAAATATGAAAATAACCACAACTCTTCCTAGAGTTGGAAACCTGGACAAGCTGAGCAATTGTGGGAGAAGGGCCTTGGTAAGAACAGTGAACAAGAACCAAATGGTCACTCTGGCTGAGCTCCAGAGAACCTGTATGGTGACAGAATGATAGCCATCACTGAATCACTCTATCAACCTGGGCTTTATGACAGAATGGTCAGACAGAACCTATTTTCAGCAAAAAAACATGGAAGCCTACCTAGGGTTTGAAAAAGGTCACCTAGAGTACTCTCAGAGAGTGAGAAACAAAATTGTCTGCTCTAATGAAACCAAGATTAGCATTACATCTGGAGGAACCCAGGTACCACTGTGCAATACCATTCCAAAAGTGAAGCCTGGTGGATGCAGCATCATGCTCTGGGGTTGTTTTTCAGCAGCGAAGACTGGGAGACAAGGTTGAGGGAAAGCTAAGCAGAGAAAATTGCAAAGATATCCTTAATGAAAACCTGCGCAAGAGCCCTCTGGACCTCAGGTTCACCTTCCAACAGGACAATGACCCTAAACACTGCAAAGACAATGAAGGAGTGACTTATGGACACCTGTGGGAATATGCTTGAACATATCAGCCAAAGCCTAGACTTAACCCAAACAAACATCTCTGAAGAGATGAAAACAGTCGTCCACTGACTGTCTCCATCTAACCTGACACAGCTTGAAAGGATCTGCAAAGAAGAGTAGCAGAAAATACAGAAATCTTGCAGAGCTAAGGGGAGAGAGAAAGAAAGCAAGCTATTTCTAATCTATCCTTTTAATCCTTATATTTATAAGTGCCAACGTAACAATAGGCTTCATGGCTATAAGTACTGGAAAAATCGGAAATTAATGTCAAAGATTATTAAATTAAGACTACAAAATGACAACAAAAGTTCAGAAGCAAGGTCTCCATGGTCAAACAGTTAACTTTATGAGCTGGAATGTTAAAGGTCTCAATCACGAATTAAAGAGAAAGAAAGTATTCTCTTACCCAATAGGTCTAAACGCTAAAATAGTATTTTTACAGGAGACCCACTTATTAAGCAAGGACCAATTTCAGCTGCACAGAAACTGGACTGGCCAAATTTTCCATTCCAGCTTAGACGATCTGTGCAAATCTTTTCTAAAACCTGGCAGGATCTAATCAATAGCATTTTAGAATAAGCATTAAGTTTGAGGATGCAGATGTTCTTCCCTTTTTTAATTCTATTTATATATTTATTTATTGATCTACTTTTCCTACTATTAAAGTTTTACTCTTTTGGCCTAGCTCTCTTTCTCAAGGGTGGGGGTTGATTTGATTCAAACCTAGTTTTGTAAAATTTGACTTGCTTGTATGCAATGTTATTTGATTTTAATAAATTCAATATAATGTTAAAAAAAGAAAATCTAGAAATCCAAGTGTGCAAAGCTTTCTGCGTCAAACCCAACAATCTGCTTCAATGAAGTACTGAGTAAAGCATCTGAATACTTGTGTCAATGTCATGTTTCAGTTTTTTAATAAATTTGCAAAAGAAATTCTAAAATCCTGTTTTCACTTTGTCATTCTGGGATATTGAGTGTTGTTTGACATGGGGAAAAAGAGAGTACTGTACAAATGATTTTAGCACAACATAGAAAATGCGAAAACATTGAAAGAGGCTAAATATTTTTCAAATCCACTGCATAATGAACTGCATTTTAAATGACTTTTCTTTTAATTATAATTTAAGACAATCTACTAATCACAAGATTTTGTTCTTAAAAAGAATTTACAATATACAAAGAGTGGTCCTCGTATGAGGTTCACTTCCCAAACAGCTATCATGGAAACTTGAGTCACCAAGGACAAATAGGCTAAAAATTCACAAAGGTTTGGAAATGCAGAGTAATTCTGGAAGAAAATAATTTGGACAGACAGAAACAAAGCCATGGATTGTTTCCAAAAAAACAAGGAAATGCCAGAGGCAAAAGTAAACCATAATCCAAATTTCAAAGGTAAATATAACTGAACATTACGTGACAAAGATAACAAAAGATCCTTTTTTAGCAGGGTTCATTTGTACCAAACATTTCTTTGTTTATTACTAAAAAACCTGGATACAGTGTGCTGTACACCTGCATCTTAAACACCAAATATGTCTGAAGTCACAGCTATCAGCTCTGTAAAATGGTAGCTCTAATAATAAAATAATGCTGAAATGGTATTGAAATGATGTAAACTAAATAATGTTATTAATAAAGATATAATGAATATCATAAACTGCATAACTAATTAACAAAAATTATATCCAGTCACCAGAGAATATTCATAATATTTGAACTGGCTTCAATATCATATCAAAAGTTTAGCATAGTGATGCAACTGCAGTGTGCTGAAATTAGCTGGCGATGGGTCTCTGATCACAAAGGCTCAGCTCATTCCAGCTTGTGTCACAGTTTTACAGTGGGACTGAAAGATGGTGATCACGTGGCTGAATGTCACCAGGGATATAACCCTGCTTAACGATAAGATGTATACACTCCTGACATGAAGTGGTGTAGCTAATTGACAATGTTCAACTATACCGCTGCACATGTATATCATGGGACACAAGGTATGCATGGAAAATACACCTCACAGCATTATAGCACTGAAAACAATCAAGAGGACAGATGCATGGAGTCCTGAGCATTTCATCATAGCCTAGTTCTCCAATCAAACTGAAACAGGAACCAGGATTCATGAGACCAGGCAAGATTTCTCCAGTCCTCCAGTATCTATTATTGTTCACTTGCACATTCTTTCACATCTTTCATGAAATTTAGTTAGGTCATTGCCAAGGTGTGATAAGTTGTACATTATGCATTTGTGTTCAGCTGATAGTTGACTGACTGTAGGACCTGCATCATCCTATATTGGCATTTTCTATCAATGGTATTACTATACAGACAAACACACTTTTGGTAGTTTTATTTTCCCTATTCTTGACACACCTATGACTCCTGATAGACTCCTGCCAGCAAGGTGTGGCTCCATTAAATTAGTTAAAACATACTTTTGTACATTCTCATTCTAAATTACAGTCACAAAAGGTGAGTTGCTCCTTGACGGCCTACTTCAAATGGCACAGTCCACAGGAATGTTGCCATCACTAATAAAATGGTCACTTTGTGCCAAGTGTTTCTTTTTCTTCTTTATAAAATGATTGTGTTTTATCTTTATGACATACAGTATCGTGCAAGTTTCTTATCCCACCCATAGCAGATTTTAAAGCTGGTTATCTGGGAAATACTGTAACTGTTTTCTTCCTTGTAAAAATACTATATACAGCACATTTATAAACAATACAAATTTGTGTTTATCTTTAGACCACTAATGCAGATGAACCCACAGCGGTTATGCACGTTTCAGGTTAAACTCAGATATTCTTTCTGCACTTACTGGCCACCTTGCCCTCTCTTGTGTGACCTCTCTTCTCATACTTCTGACGTTTGACCCTAGATTATTATTTCATCTAATTTTCCTTAGTGAGCTTCATCTTGAGTTATCTTCTCTCTTTTTTGGTTTTACTTTTATGAGTTGTTTAGCTGAGATATTACACATTTAAGCTTCTTTAAAACTTCAGGGCACCAACCACTTTTACCTTTTGTTTCTTACATGTTTGCATGCAATAAGCATTGAGCTTTCAAAGGCAGTAGGTGTGTGGGAGGTGCGCTTTCCGTTTATGTACATCCTGTTTTTGGCCAGAGGTGTCTGAGGGTAAGGTTACATCTTGATTTATTTATTTATTTTCTGCTAGGTTACTGTTACTGCTCTTAACAAATCCCAAAAATAATCCTCATTGCATGCCCAGAACTGGAGTTTATTCTCAGTTGTGCTCAAACTTGCAGGCGCCTGTTCACAACTTCCGTTTACCTTTGGTCTCAGTTCAAATCTAACTGCTCTGTCTAAACCCGTTCAGTGTTTCATAGGATTATTACACTAGTTCCCTGTTTGGCAACACACAAGCTGGGCTTTAAAACACAATAATTGAGCAGCTCCCTTCTCCATCCCCTTGTGAACTGCTAATCTTTAAGGGTCTGAGGAACTGTCTTAAACAAATGTGAACTGATTGGTTCTGGAAGTATTCCCATATCTCCTGCCACATGCACACAGGTTTTTGTAAGTTCCTTTATGTCCTCATCGGTGGTGAGCCACAGCAACCTGTACCAATCCCAGATCCTCTGCATACTTCTGCTTCTGTATGAAACAAAGTATCAGGCTGTGATGGTGACTCATTTGCAAATGACAATCAGTACAACAAATTGTTCTTGAATATCCTTCACCTGTGGAAAATGTGGAATCTGACGTCAGTCGTGTCTTTACAGGAAAAAAATTGCTTATTTTGGCACTTCCAGCACGGCCCAAAAAGCTGAGGCACTGGAAAGGACCATTTTCTTCTGATAATTTCTATGAATGGTCTCGATGTTATGTTAGTCAGGAGTCTGAATTTTATCTCTTACACATATCATTGGGTATACACACTACAATCAGTGCAACATCAGTGTCTCTTTTGAAATTATAAACATTTGAACATTAGAAAAATGTTGACGAGAAGAGCTTAAAAAAGCTCGCCAATCTTATCCACCTAATTTACCAAAAATGACGTCAAGTCGAGATTTAAAGGTCCTAAAGACTTACTGCCTACTACACTACTTGGTAATTTATTTCATGTATCTATGGTTCTCAGTATGAAGACAAAATTTCTAACGTTTGTACAAAATTTACCCTTAACAGCTTCCTACTACATATGTCTCCATTCCCAATGTCTCTACGTTCCTATACGTACCCCCTAGTTTATGAATTGAAATCGACTTACTGCACTCCTCACTTTATTCACTGCAAACCTGACCTCAATGCTTTTGCCACCTAGATATATCAACAGACTACAACTAGGGCAAAATGCTGTTACCAAAACATTGACTGCATGTAACCCCACTGATGGCACCCTTGTAATTGCTCTCAGTCTGTTATTGAATCTACTTCAAAATGTTTCCACTCACCTTAGATATTTTTACTGATTTATAAAGTAATAGATATATTTATCATATGGTCTGGAAATTTTTTCTTATGACTGTTTGTGAACCTCCATTAGTGATTTCATTCCAGTCACACCAAAAACTTGTCTCTCCTAAATTATAGTCAACTATAATGTTAATGTACTCTTTAATTTAAATATTCATTAAATGTCTTGTTTCTGGGCAGCATGGTGGCGCAGTGGTAGCACTGCTGCCTTGCAGTAAGAAGACCCGGGTTCGTTTCCCAGGTCCTCCCTGCGTGGAGTTTGCATGTTCTCCGTGTCTGCGTGCGTTTCCTCCAGGTGCTCCGGTTTCCTCCCACAGTCCAAAGACATGCAGGTTAGGTGCATTGGCGATCCTAAATTGTCCCTAGTGTGTGGGTATGGGTGTGTGTGTGCCCTGTGGTGGGCTGGCGCCCTGCCCGGGATTTGTTCCTGCCTTGCGACCTGTGTTGGCTGGTATTGGCTCCAGCAGACCCCCATGACCCCATTAGGAAAATGACTGACTGAGTGTCTTGTTTCTAAAGCATTGTCAATCTATAAAATTAGGAATAATTAACTGAGCGATCATAAAAACCAGACAATCCAATATGGCTTCATTGCTTATTCTGTGGAGACTTGTTACTCCCGCTGAAATATAAAAAGCTATGTTTTCCCATCTGTGGTGGGTTGGCACCCTGCCCAGGATTGGTTCCCTGCCTTGTGCCCTGTGTTGGCTGGGATTGGCTCCGGCAGACCCCCGTGACCCTGTGTTCGGATTCAGCGGGTTGGAAAATGGATGGATGGATGGATGTTTTCCCATTATAAAGCCCCATTGATCTATGCTCCTTGAACATTTATTTGTTCTCGATTTTCAGATATAGCCCAAGGGCCCATTTCTTATTGTTGTTTTGCAGAATAAAAATATTTTGCACAACTTCTTCCATATTTATGCATTTACACTTCCTCATATATTTTGTCATCCACATTTGTTCTTATTCCTGTCTGTTTTAATCATGCTTACTGCATTTATGCTTAATACTGTTATTACTGTAGTAAAAGAGACACACTGGAAAATAGCCAGCAGAATATGAAAACAGCAAACACTGCGTCAAGCATAAATTGGGTAACCAAAAATAGTAATAAATAATTACATATATACAGTATATACATAATTATATACAGTGCATCCGGAAAGTATTCACAGCGCATCACTTTTTCCACATTTTGTTATGTTACAGCCTTATTCCAAAATGGATTAAATTCATTTTTTTCCTCAGAATTCTACACACAACACCCCATAATGACAACGTGAAAAAAGTTTACTTGAGATTTTTGCAAATTTATTAAAAATAAAAAAATTGAGAAAGCACATGTACATAAGTATTCACAGCCTTTGCCATGAAGCTCAAAATTGAGCTCAGGTGCATCCTGTTTCCCCTGATCATCCTTGAGATGTTTCTGCAGCTTAATTGGAGTCCACCTGTGGTAAATTCAGTTGATTGGACATGATTTGGAAAGGCACACACCTGTCTATATAAGGTCCCACAGTTGACAGTTCATGTTAGAGCCCAAACCAAGCATGAAGTCAAAGAAACTGTCTGTAGACCTCCGAGACAGGATTGTCTCGAGGCACAAATCTGGGGAAGGTTACAGAAAAATTTCTGCTGCTTTGAAGGTCCCAATGAGCACAGTGGCCTCCATCCTCCGTAAGTGGAAGGAATTCGAAACCACCAGGACTCTACCTAGAGCTGGCCGGCCATCTAAACTGAGAGATCGGGGGAGAAGGGCCTTAATCAGGGAGGTGACCAAGAACCCGATTGTCACTCTGTCAGAGCTCCAGAGGTCCTCTGTGGGGAGAGGAGAACCTTCCAGAAGGACAACCATCTTTGCAGCAATCTACCAATCAATACAATACAGTTTATTTTTGTATAGCCCAAAATCACACAGGAAGTGCCGCAATGGGCTTTAACAGGCCCTGCCTCTTGACAGCCCCCCAGCCTTGACTCTCTAAGAAGACAAGGAAAAACTCCCAAAAAAACCTTGTAGGGAAAAAATGGAAGAAACCTTGGGAAAGGAAGTTCAAAGAGAGACCCGTATGGCCTCTCTACAATCAGACCTGTATGGTAGAGTGGCCAGACGGAAGCCACTCCTTAGTAAAAGGCACATGGCAGCCCGCCTGGAGTTTGCCAAAAGGCACCTGAAGGACTCTCAGACCATGAGAAAGAAAATTGTCTGGTCTGATGAGACAAAGATTGAACTCTTTGGTGTGAATGCCAGGCGTCACGTTTGGAGGAAACCAGGCACCGCTCATCACCAGGCCAATACCATCCCTACAGTGAAGCATGGTGGTGGCAGCATCACGCTGTGGGGATGTTTTTCAGCGGTAGGGACTGGGAGACTAGTCATGATAAAGGGAAAGATGACTGCAGCAATGTACAGAGACATCCTGGATGTTCCAGAGCGCTCTTGACCTCAGACTGGGGTGACGGTTCATCTTTCAGCAGGACAACGACCCAAAGCACACAGCCAAGATATCAAAGGAGTGGCTTCAGGACAACTCTGTGAATGTCCTTGAGTGGCCCAGCCAGAGCCCAGACTTGAATCCGATTGAACATCTCTGGAGAGATCTTAAAATGGCTGTGCACCGACGCTTCCCATCCAACCTGATGGAGCTTGAGAGGTGCTGCAAAGAGGAATGGGCGAAACTGGCCAAGGATAGGTGTGCCAAGCTTGTGGCATCATATTCAAAAAGACTTGAGGCTGTAATTGCTGCCAAAGGTGCATCGACAAAGTATTTAGGAAAGGCTGTGAATACTTATGTACTTGTGATTTCTCAGTTTTTTTTATTTTTAATAAATCTGCAAAAACCTCAAGTAAACTTTTTTCACATTGTCATTATGGGGTGTTATGTGTAGAATTCTAAGGAAAAAAATTAATTTAATCCATTTTGGAATAAGGCTGTAACATAACACAATGTGGAAAAAGTGATGCGCTGTGAATACTTTCCGGATGCACTGTATTTTCAAAATGGTTTATTTAGACAGGGGAACCATTTAAACCACAATCAATGTGTAGCATCCTCCTGGGGGATGCAATGGCAACCATTTTTGCATCTGTACACTCATCACACATTAGCTATTAAGTGATGATAGGGTGAGAGAAATAGTTAGCCATTTAGAGACTGGGGTTGATTAAGGGGCCAGAATGAACAAAGCAGGGGTGGGCAATTTTTCCAGAACATCAGGAAACACCCTACCCTAGCAAAAGATGCCCAGTGATACTGTATGATCACAGTGAGTCAGGACAATGGTTTTACATTTTATTTGAATGTGTAAATTTTAACAGTACAGTGTTTCCGTCACTGCACTAGAGCAATGCGATAGACACACACTGAACACATTGTAAATGGTGCCTGCTTGTCTCACCAACATCTCTTCCAGTAGCAGCCCAAGCTTTTCCTAGATGGTCCCCCTTCCAAGTACTGTCAGGGTCCAAACCTGTTTAGCTTCAGGTGGATTACCTGTTCTGAAGTGCACTTGGTATGGCTGTTGGCATAAAAATATGTTCAGGATATCAAAATGTGTTTCGTATTTTAACAAAGTCAAGACTCGTAATCAAAAATCAAAGTCAGAAAACAAAGCAAGATTTCTTTGAAACATGAAAGCACACACCAATAAAGAAATATTTTGTTTATATCTAAACTTGGAAACCATGAAGTGAATTGTGTTGACTGTTGACCTAATGACATCACAGGTCACAACCTTCAGTCATCCAATGGTGGCAACCACCCGAGCAACAGTATATAAAGACCCTAGAAAATGTTGTTGGAAAAGATGCAAACCAAAATCAACATTGCCAAAAATTAATCTTGCATTAAATTCTGAAGGTTTCAAAACCCAGAACGGAAAAATGAAAATTACAAAAGGAGACATCAAATGCCATTTTTTTTAGGGCAATCTGTTTTTTAGCACTGACAACTTTCTCATCCTACAGCATAAAGTTTATACATTTGTAAAGGAACACATAAACCTTAATTTTTCACTGTGTTTGTGGCATGGGCCTGGCATTAAGAATATTTTTCAAAAAATAACCCAAATATGCTCAATTTAATTAGCAAATTAATACAAATTATACAGTATATAACACAAGGATATAACTGTAGGGTATACAGTATATGTATGGATATAAAAATGGAGGACAATAAGCACCCCTCCTTTAACCGTCACCTTATCGTGGTGGAGGGGTTTGCGTGTCCCAATGATCCTAGGAGCTCTGTTGTCCGGGGCTTTATGCCCCTGGTAGGGCCACCCAAGGCAAACTGGTCCTAGGTGAGGGATGAGACAAAGAGCGGTTAAACAAACCTCCTATGAAGAAAAACAATTTTGGATGGCGTTTTCCCTTGCCTGGACGCGGGTCACCGGGGCCCCACTCTGGAGCCAGGCCTGGAGGTGGGGCTCGATGGCGAGCGCCTGGTGGCCGGGCCTGCACCCATGGGGCTCGGCCGGGCACAGCCCGAAGAGGCAACGTGGGTCCCCCTTCCCATGGGCTCACCACCTATGGGAGGGGCCAAGGAGGTCGGGTACAGTGTGAGTTGGGTGGTGGCCGAAGGCGGGGACCTTGGCGGTCCGATCCTCGGCTACAGAAACTGGCTCTTGGGACGTGGAATGTCACCTCTCTGAAGGGGAAGGAGCCTGAGCTAGTGCGCGAAGTTGAGAGGTTCCGGCTAGATATAGTCGGACTCACCTCGACGCACAGCTTGGACTCTGGAACCAATCTCCTTGAGAGGGGCTGGACTCTCTACCACTCTGGAGTTGCCCCCGGTGAGAGGCGCCGAGCAAGTGTGGGTATACTTATTGCCCCCCAACTTGGAGCCTGTACATTGGGGTTTACCCCGGTGGACGAGAGGGTAGCCTCCCTTCGCCTTCGGGTGGGGGGACGGGTCCTAACTGTTGTTTGTGCGTATGCACCGAACAGCAGTTCGGAGTACCCACCCTTTTTGGAGTCCCTGGAGGGGGTGCTAGAGGGCATACCTTCTGGGGACTCCCTCGTTCTGCTGGGAGACTTCAATGCTCACGTGGGCAATGACAGTGAGACCTGGAAGGGCGTGATTGGGAGGAATGGCCCCCCTGATCTGAACCCGAGCGGTGTTTTGTTATTGGACTTCTGTGCTCGTCACGGATTGTCCATAACGAACACCATGTTCAAGCATAGGGGTGTTCATATGTGCACTTGGCACCAGGACACCCTAGGCCTCAGTTCGATGATCGACTTTGTGGTCGTGTCGTCGGACTTGCGGCCACATGTCTTGGACACTCGGGTGAAGAGAGGGGCGGAGCTGTCAACTGATCACCACCTGGTGGTGAGTTGGCTTCGATGGTGGGGGAGGATGCCGGTCAGGCGTGGTAGGCCCAAACGTGTTGTGAGGGTCTGCTGGGAACGTCTGGCAGAGCCCCCTGTCAGAAGTAGCTTCAACTCCCACCTCCGGCAGAACTTCGACCACATCCCGGTGGACACCGGCGGTGAAGGATGCCGTCAAGCTGAAGAAGGAGTCCTACAGGACCCTTTTGTCCTGTGGGACCCCGGAGGCAGCTGATAGGTACCGGCAGGCCAAGCGGAATGCGGCTTTGGTGGTTGCTGAGGCAAAAACTCGGGCGTGGGAGGAGTTTGGGGAGGCCATGGAGAATGACTTTCAGACGGCTTCGAGGAGATTCTGGTCCACCATCCGGCGTCTCAGGAAGGGGAAGCAGTGCAGTGTCAACACTGTATATGGTGGGGATGGTGCGCTGCTGACCTCGACTCGGGATGTTGTGGGTCGGTGGGGGGAATACTTCGAAGACCTCCTCAATCCCATTAACATGCCTTCCAATGAGGAAGCAGAGCCTGGGGACTCAGAGGTGGGCTCCCCCATCTCTGGGACTGAGGTCACCGAGGTGGTCAAAAAACTCCTTGGTGGCAGGGCCCCGGGGGTGGATGAGATACGCCCGGAGTTCCTCAAGGCTCTGGATGTTGTAGGACTGTCTTGGCTGACACGCCTCTGCAACATCGCATGGACATCAGGAACAGTGCCTCTGGATTGGCAGACCGGGGTGGTGGTCCCCCTCTTTAAGAAGGGGGATCGGAGGGTGTGTTCCAACTACAGAGGGATTACACTCCTCAGCCTCCCTGGAAAAGTCTATTCAGGGGTCCTGGAGAGGAGGGTCCGTCGGATAGTCGAGCCTCGGATTCAGGAGGAACAGTGTGGTTTTCGTCCTGGTCGCGGAACAGTGGACCAGCTCTATACCCTTAGCAGGGTCCTGGAGTGTGCATGGGAGTTTGCCCAACCAGTCTACATGTGTTTTGTGGACTTGGAAAAGGCATTCGACCGTGTCCCTCGGGGAATCCTGTGGGGGGTACTCCGAGAGTATGGGGTACCGGCCCCCCTGATAAGGGCTGTTCAGTCCCTGTACGATCGGTGCCAGAGCTTGGTCCGCATTGCCGGCAGTAAGTCGAACCCGTTTCCAGTGAGAGTTGGACTCCGCCAGGGACTGCCCTTTGTCACCGATTCTGTTCATATCTTTTATGGACAGAATTTCTAGGCGCAGCCAGGGTGTTGAGGGGGTCCAGTTTGGTGGGCTCAGGATTGGGTCACTGCTTTTTGCAGATGATGTTGTCCTGTTTGCTTCATCAGGCCGTGATCTTCAGCTCTCTCTGGATCGGTTCGCAGCCGAGTGTGAAGCGGCTGGGATGAGAATCAGCACCTCCAAATCCGAGACCATGGTCCTCAGCCGGAAAAGGGTGGAGTGCCCTCTCAGGGTTGGTAGCGAGATCCTGCCCCAAGTGGAGGAGTTCAAGTATCTCGGGGTCTTGTTCACGAGTGAGGGAAGAATGGAGCGTGAGATCGACAGGCGGATCGGTGCGGCATCCGCAGTAATGCGGGCATTGCATCGGTCTGTCGTGGTGAAAAAGGAGCTGAGCCGCAAGGCGAAGCTCTCAATTTACCAGTCGATCTATGTTCCTACCCTCACCTATGGTCATGAGCTATGGGTAGTGACCGAAAGAACGAGATCGCGAATACAAGCGGCTGAAATGAGTTTCCTCCGCAGGGTGTCTGGGCTTTCCCTTAAAGATAGGGTGAGAAGCTCAGTCATCCGGGAGGGGCTCAGAGTAGAGCCGCTGCTCCTCCGCATCGAGAGGAGTCAGATGAGGTGGCTCGGGCATCTGATCAGGATGCCTCCTGGACGCCTCCCTGGTGAGGTGTTCCGGGCACGTCCAACCGGGAGGAGGCCCCGGGGAAGACCCAGGACACGCTGGAGGGACTATGTCTCTCGACTGGCCTGGGAACGCCTTGGGATTCTCCCGGAAGAGCTAGAAGAAGTGGCCGGGGAGAGGGAAGTCTGGGCATCTCTGCTCAAGCTGCTGCCCCCGCGACCCGACCTCGGATAAGCGGGAGACAATGGATGGATGGATGGATGGACAATAAGCAAATAACACAAAACAGAAACTTAAGCTGACTTGCTTCATTTCTTCCCATTTTTTCTTCTTTTTCCAATACAATAGACACAAACTCATTAATTGTTTTTCTTATAATTGATTCTTTCCCAAAGAATTTCCTAGAGAATCTTTTACTGATAATTTTTAAAAATTCCTTTGCAAGATTTCTGGTTCATTCTTTGATTAAGCGGGTGAAGCTTTGCCTGGTTTACAAGTTTCTCAGCGTGTGCGTACTTGAATGTGACAAGTGGCTCTTTTTCCATAGCTTCTTTACGAGGACGTGTGTGTAAGTGTGTGTGTGTGTGTGTGTGCATGTGCGTGTGTGTGTATGCGTGTGTGTAAGTGTGTGTGTGTGAGCTGCCAGCTGCAAGTCCAATGGCAGGAAATTATGGTTTCACAGGTTTTGATTTCCATTAAATTTGAAGGAAGAAACTAACAAAAGCCAAAGATTTACCTGACACACAGCTTAATACTTTCTCCTTAATATAACCAACAACTACAAATATACATTACTAATACATTCATCAGCTTTACCAAAATTATGCAGTTATACAAGAACTATTAGCCTTGGAAAGAAAAGTACAGAGCAGTAATGATAGTCTTTGTTCAGATCTCATTACATTAAACGTTCAAGGTAAAGCTTGGTCCTGAAGTGTTTAGGGCCCCTTGGAGAGATCTGTCACTAGTTCCATGAGTGATTACTTAACTGGTGAGTTCTGACAGACTGAAATAAGATTTTTTTTTTGTGGA
This sequence comes from Erpetoichthys calabaricus, assembly GCF_900747795.2. Classification (NCBI taxonomy): domain Eukaryota; kingdom Metazoa; phylum Chordata; class Cladistia; order Polypteriformes; family Polypteridae; genus Erpetoichthys; species Erpetoichthys calabaricus. The sequence continues at coordinate 139,295,183 of NC_041402.2, read as the reverse complement.
AGAGAAATGAATTACAGTAAACAGGAATTTTAAGAAGAGATCAGGAAGAGGTCATATTACAAAAATCAAGTGAACTAATCACCAAAACCAAAACACGAAATAAAATGTGAAGTCAACATTCTTTCCAGATGTTAATACCAAACTATTTGTTTTTTTAGAAGTGCTTTTGTTCATGACAACTGCAAGTCCTTGCTTTGGTTTGATGCAATTTTTGGATGAGAGTTTGGTGTCATGATATCCTTTGTAATGGCAGCATTTTGACACCACATATCGCATTGCATTAGCTCACAGGGTAGCAGCGGACATACGTAATTGATTCGCCAACAATGTGGTGTCACCCATGAAAATAATATAGCAAATGATGGCATACATTAAAGAAACACTCAACAAAACTGTGATGCTAATAATAATAATCCATCCATCCATCCATTTTCCAACCCGCTGAATCCGAACACAGGGTCACGGGGGTCTGCTGGAGCCAATCCCAGCCAACACGGGGCACAAGGCAAGAACCAATCCTGGGCAGAGTGCCAACCCACCGCAGGACACACACCAAGCACACACTAGGGCCAATTTAGAATCGCCAATCCACCTAACCTGCATGTCTTTGGACTGTGGGAGGAAACCGGAGCACCCGGAGGAAACCCACGCAGACACGGGGAGAACATGCAAACTCCATGCAGGGAGTACCCAGGAAGCGAACCCCGGTCCCCAGGTCTCCCAACTACGAGGCAGCAGCGCTACCCACTGCGCCACCGTGCCACCCCTAATAATAATAATAAAACACAATAAAAATAATAATAGTAATACATTCAAAATTGAATAAAATGAATCAGGATGATAACCAATTAGTTCTTGAAAACTAACACACATGAAAGGAGAAGACACTTTGAGTTCCTCTGTCCTGGTCTTTCTCTATTGGTTTAGTCACTCCTTGTGGTGGATGGCTGTACAGCAGTTATGTTCTTTAAGGTTTCACATTGTGATCCTCCTACTGGAGTTGGTGACCAGTTAACACAATAACATCAGCAAGTCAAGTGAGCTGCTAGCCTAGGTTGCCGTCACTTATATACCTCACTGTTCTTTAGTGTCTCTGTTCTGTATATGGCATCCATGCCCAACATGAATACAGACAGTCCTCCACTACTGAGATATGTATGGTACTAGAATTTCACTTGCTCAACCAGTCTTTGTGGAAGGGACTCTGCTGCAGAAAAGCTGAAACTGAAGCCGGGCTGAGGAAGCTGAACTGGTGCTGACACCAGGTTATAAAGGAAGGAGTGGACATTTTGCCATGGGCTTCTCATGTACGCAATGTTGTACCTTTTGATTGAGAATTATTACATAGTTTACCTATCAAAATAGTCAGACAATTAATGAACAGTCCAAGCCCAGGCTTCTTAATGTCTGGATTTGCTTGTGACTGACACTGCCTTATGGGAGCAACAGATCTAAATTCTAAATACCAGAGAGGCCCACTTAAATCCACTGAAACTCATGCTTTAGTTTCCTGGGGAATTTCACTTTGCTAAGGTGAAGGATGGCCTGTACACTGGTATTGTGAGAGCTGTGTAGAGTGGAAGCAGAACCCAGTTGATTCTGAGGTTCATCACGGGTGTGTTCTTGTTCCCACTCTGTTCAATGCTTGCTTGTACTGGGTGTTGGGCAGGGTCATGGGGTCCAGCGGCTGTGGGGCATCTGTTGGTGAAGAGAGATTCAATGATCTTGACTTTGCGGACGATGCTGTGATCTTTGCAGTGTGAATGGAGGCTCTGATTGTGGCTCTCAAGAGACTGAATGAGGAGTCTGAGTGTCTGGGCTTGTGAGTGTCCTGGATAAAAAACAAGATTCAGGCCTTTAATGGCCACTTGGACACAGCCATCAGCAGTGTGTCTGTCTGTGCCGAAAATGTCGACCACGTCGAGAGGTTTACTTACCTCGGCAGCAATATTCATGTCTCTGGTGACTCTTCCTATGGAATCAGTAGACTGATTGGGGGAGGATGTGGGGGTTATGAGGTCACTGGAAGGGTTGTGTGACGCTCCCAATATCTCTGCAAAAGGATGAATGTCCAAATCTTTACAGTCCTGGTGCTCCATGTTTTGCTATATAGTTGCGAAACATGGACGCTATTCATTAACCTGAGATGAAGACTGGACTCCTTTGGTACTGTTTCTCTTCACAGAATCCTTGGGTACCGCTGGTTTGACTTTGTGTCGAAAGACCGATTGTTCATGGAGTCCCAAATGAGGCACATTACCTGCATTGTAAGGGAGTGTCAGCTATGGCACTAGAGCCATATGGTGCGATTCTTCAAGGTGATCCGGCTCACAGGATCCTCATTGTTGACGACCCAAGCAGCTGGATCAGGTCAAGGGGACTCCCACATAACACCTGGCTGTGGTCATTTCCAGAGGGTGGGACTAGACTGCGTGTCTGCCTGGGGGTTGCCAACTGGGATCCCAAGCTGTTTCGTCATGTGGTGGGTGCGGCAAAGGCACTGTACCAGCGTATGCTCCCCAACCTGACCTGAACTGATGGTGGAATTTGTTAAACTGTAAATTAATGTGTATGAAGCAATACTAGCAATATGTAGTGGATTTGTCACCTGTGTCCTCATAAGGCTTTATGATAAGCTAGCTCTCCTTTAAGAAGTCTATTCATGTCTCTAACCGCACCTAACAACTTGGGCTGCTTGCCAGTGGTCAGCTGGTCTTCATGTGTTAAGATAATTAAGAGAAATACAAGTTTCCCTTTGGGAACGCTAATGTAAATGCCCTACCAAGAGGTAGCTACTAGTGAGGAAATGCAAAGATAACTTTGTTACCCAATTTTGCTTAGCAATGTAATGTGATAATGTGATGTAATACTTACCTCTCTCCTCATTTTGTTAGATAAAGGCAAAAAATAATACAGTAATCAACTCAATCAAAAATGGAATTTAGCAGTCATTGTGCATTTAGAGCAAAGTAACACCTGTTAAACACATCTCTTTGACTTTTAATTAAAAAGGGAGTAAATCAATAATAAACTTTTGCGTGGCTTAGCAACAAATCAACCGCAACCTTACACAACATACAAAACTTCAATCTGAAATTGATGTGAATAGAATGAAGTAGAAACGAATGACCTCACAAAAGATAACTAACATTGTTATGTCATGGCATGTGAATAAAAAGTCTGTTCTAAATCACTGCGTCTTTTCAGCTACTGCGAAAACCCTTAGTACTTGCTTTTCTTGTTTTATCTTGCATTGCACCCACCATTTTTGGATCTTTTTGCTTTCTTAGTGTGTTTTGTGTTATATTTTGGTATGTTGTTTCTGTAAATGTGAGCCTGCTCCTGACCTTGGCTTTTGTCTTGCCAACTATAACATACAGTAGAGCATCTGGTTTATACCCTCTGTTTATGCTACAGTTCTTCTTTTGTTCAGATTGTTTACTGCACATGAATCTCGCTTAAATTCTACATTGATAGTGCTACACTGCAAAGTGTCTGTACATCAAGACGGGATCTAGGGGGGCATTAGTGCAGTTACCTCACTGCCCCAACTATGATTCAGACTCATGATTGCGTGGCTTGAAATGCAAACTGTCCTCACGCTCTTTGATCGTGGTGATGGAAATGCCCCCACCATGTTCAATATTTCTAGCAGCACCATCAGTCCGTCTGTTCTAAAACCAGTCCTGCTCCACACCTTTTGATTAGGAGTTGGCACGTTCTGGGGTGTTGTGTTGATTGGTCAATACATCTTGAAGGATCAGGAGATGAGTATTAATAATTTCCATTCCTGTGGAAATACCTGAACACAGTGTATTTTTAGACACAAGTTTAACTTGCCCTTTAACCCAGAGGAATGGAAGTTGCATATTCTCCAAAGAGAAAAGCACAACAGCCACAAAAAGGCTAAAGTATGAAGTCCCAAGATGTAGACAGTACTTGCTCAAAAACAGAAAGACAGAGAGAAAACCATGACAACAGATATAAAGGCCTGCACAGATATTTACATTAAATGTGTACTTTGAAACAAAATGTTAAATTAAAATGGAAGACTGGATGGCTTCTTATGTTTCCATTTGTTTTCATAATTCTTTAGCAACACAAAAAATAGAAAGCAAAGGTGGCTAAAATGAATTGGTCCTGATGGTACTCAGGCATACAGTACTATACATACTGTAAAGTATCACCGCTGTGATGCAAGGTGCACTCTTCAGACAAGACGCTCGCCTTATTGCTCTTACAGGCATGTGAACACACAAAAGATCTGTGTCACCTCTCTCTTCTTTGAAGCCGCCCTTGCGATTCATCCACATTTCAAAAAACAAAGAAAAAGAAAGAAGTAGGTTGTCTTGGAGTCTCTTCCCAAGTACATAATTAATGGCCTTATTGCACAACCTTTCAAAGAACCCTGCCATTTTCTTGTATGAGCACATACTAGTTTAAAATCCACAAAAAAAGTATAATTAGCCACTAATGAAATTATAATAGTAATTTAGTATTGGAGGAAGTCAAAAATTAAAAACCATTTACATAAACAATTCTCATGGGAGAACAAAGGAGTGCAGTATCTCCTGTCTTTGTTCCAGCAGGGTGGCACATGCTTTCACATCCTCATTCCCTCTATGTAACCATTTCATGATGCGTTAGAGCTTTACGGTGATTTCATTTTACAACTACCCTAGGAATTCCCATCAATTTACAAGATGACAAGTGTAACTCAACTGATACCACAGACGTTTTCTGAACTAAATGCTTAGCTGCAGCTAATGTGCTCAGGAGCAGTAAGAGTATCCGTGTTGGAAGCTTCTGCAACCCATAGGCTAGCTGTCTGAAAGAGAAAATTGATGTACAGGAAGATGGAAAACATATTTTGAAAGAAAGATGTCATTGCTAATCGTGAAAAAAATTACAATATTCAATAAAATAAAGATAAGGGTGATATTCAATTGGGCAAGGACCTTAAGTTCAGTCCTAAAGGGCTACAGTGTCTGCAGGTGGTTTCTCAGCCCAGTTCCTTCCTTAAACATCTGGCCATTAAAAATGAAATACAAATGAAAAAAATAAAGCTCATTGTTTGACTTGGTCCCATTTACACTTGGGTATGTTCATTACAAAGGTCTGTTTTAGTTAAATAAAAGAAAAGAAATGGAAGAAAGAAAAAAAAGTAAAAGACGGAGAATTACTAATATGCTCTTGCCCAAAAATCATTTGGATCATATTGATAGATAGAAGATATATAGTTACTTTATTAATCCCAAGGGGAAATTCACATACTCCAGCAGCAGCATACTGATAAAGAAAATATTAAATTAAAGAGTGATAACAATGCAGATATACAGACAGTCAATAACTTTGAATAATGTTAACGTTTACCCCCCCGGGTGGAATTGAAGAGTCGCATAGTGTGGGGGAGGAACGATCTCCTCAGTCTGTCAGTGGTGCAGGACAGTGACAGCAGTCTGTCGCTGAAGCTGCTCCTCTGTCTGTAGATGACACTGTTTAGTGGATGCAGCGGATTCTCCATGATTGACAGGAGCCTGCTCAGTGCCCGTCGCTCTGCCACAGATGTCAAACTGTCCAGCTCCGTGCCTACAATACAGCCTGCCTTCCTCACAGAATCAGAAAAGGGTCGGAACACAAAAGCCTAATGCTGCGGCCTATCTTATATATAAACGTCTACGTGTGAAAGTGTGTGTGTCTGTCCGGACCGGAAGTGAGAGGTGGAGTTGGGGTAAGGGCTCCACCTCCGAGGAAACAGACACTTGTTTAGCCGCTAACACAAGTGAGGCTAGCACGTCAGCTAAACGAAACCTCCAAAGAAAGAGAACCTCACTTAGCCGCTAATATACAAGAGAGGCAAGTAAATTGGCAAAACGAAAACTCCAAAGAAAGACAAAGTTACTTAGCCGCTAACGCACAAGCGATGTGAGCAGGTCGGCAAAATGAAACCTCCTAGGAGAGACACGCCCAGAGTAGTTCCTTTCAATTGCCTGACATCTCTTCATTTAAATTTTTTTTCTGACGATTTCAATAGTTTCTAAGACCCCTGGCTTTTTACAGCACAGGCTTACACAGCAAGTTTGGAAATAAAGGTTAACCATCACTATGAAAATCAAAAGTTTCTTGCATCCACCCCAGGACAACATATAGTGCAACTGCCGCCATTTGTGAATTGTAGTTTCTGTTGTATCATCATTTGATGGTTGAGGTCACATGACCTCCAATATACCTTCACTTTAATAAAGAAAACCAAGATGTTAATGAAAATCAACTTTTACATTTCAAAGCAAAGCATGGACATGATATCAGAAATGCATCACTCATAATTTAAAACCGCAAAATAGACACAACATATACATATAAACCAACGTTAATACTTCAACAACACAGAGTTGTAACTTTTTGCATCTACGTCTGATGTCACGTCTTACCCTCACACATTCATATTGCCTTTACTACAATTACACAGGTTTACAGTATAGCCCCGTGGGGCCAAATGTGATTCTCAGAACACAAAAACAAAACCTTCATTAAAATGAGGCAAGGGGAGTCAAGGTTACAGGTAGGGCTGAAATTTGGGAAGGGACATGTTACCATGCACGTCTTTGGGATAAAAATGTTTTTGGAGAAGCAGCAAACAGATAATGGGAGAACACAAAAAAATCCACATGGGACGATGACTGGGCATGGGGGGAGTGACATAGATTAATAATTAGAAAGCAACAAACGGGACCTCTGAATTATATGTGGACTACTGCTGTATATTAGAGCAGTTTGTGTCCTTAAAAATCCATATTACTAAACGAGAATGGTAAACCGGATATGGACGCAGGGATCTGCCCGTGGACGCAAAAGACATAGTGCACAAGTGCCACACAACCAACCCCCCCCCCCCCCCCCCCCCCCCCCACCAGAGCAAAACGACTACGAACCGTCAGAATAGGAAACAAAGTAAAACGTCATAAAGAGGTTAAAGAACTGGGACAAACACCTGGAGAGCAGGTTACAGAACAAAGCCCCCCTCCCCAGAGTAAAACGAGAGAGACTATGAACCATCTGACATGCCGCAAGCAGGATAAAGCGAGGTCAGAAATAAAACACAGAGTAGGAAACAAAGTAAAACTTTATAAAGGGATTAAAGAACGGGGACGAACACATGGAGAGCGGGTTACAGATGATGAAAACTGGAATGCAACAGCTTCAAAAAACCTAGGCACGAAACACATGCACACCGAGATACAGAATATAAAGGCAGAAACAACGACAGTTAAACGTCCACACCACACATCCTACAACGCGCGTCTCAAACTGCATAGGCAAAGCAGGCATGGATTCAACACGACACAGCTCGAGTGACCGAGATACAAACACGCGCCTGCCTGGATATAATTAATGAACGCAGGCGCCTACAACGTGCGTCTGAAATGCCTCAGACCAGGCAGGCACTGCTCCAAAAAGGAAGAGCTCGACTAAACGAGATACGAAGTGAAACGGGAAACACTACAGAGTCCACAGTGCTCCACAATGCACCGCATAATAGTTCGGAAAGAGCTTCGTAGTAACAGTGGGGAGACCCAGAGTGACACGGGCGAACGCTCCGTATTAAACATACGTCATCCTCACACATCCAAACTATACAGCATGGGTGAATCACATTACAGTGATGCATTATTAACAGTACGATAAACATCACAGTATCGCAAACAAATGAAAATTATTACTCGAAAAAGGGAAAATATATTCACCACGGACCAGGTGTCATTGAAACAAAAGCAGAATAAAGCGAGTTCAGAAATGAAAGACAGAGTAGAAAGCAAAGTAAAACGTCATAAACAAGTTAAACGAGGGGGCCAAACTCATGGACAGCAGGTTACAGATAATGAAGACCGGAATTCAAAAGCTTCAAAAACAAAAGCTCGACTGACCGAGATACAAACTGAAATGGGAAACACTACGGGGTCCGCAGTAGTCCACAATGCACCGCATAATAGTACGGACGGAGCTCCGTATTAACAGTGGGGGGCCCCAGAGTGACATGGGCGAACGCTCCGTATTAAACATGCGTCATCCTCACATGTGGCTGCCCAGCGGGCACGGGTTCAAAACGCCGGGGGTAGGCGAGCGAAGCGAGCAGGGGACGGAGCCCCCTTGTAAAGCTCTGAATGGACGGACATCTGCGGCCACTAGGTGGTGCTCCATTGTGTCCACAATACATGCCAGAGCCCAAGAGTGTTGCCAGGCTTAAAAGCTTCTTGTGATCAGGTAACAATTAACTTTAAGTCGTGAGGATAGTCAGGACAAGGGTTAAACAGGAGTGAAAGATATAATGGAAGAACAGAAGATGAGAAAAAAAGAGTGCTTGATGTGTTACTAAGGTGGAAAGTGGACTAGCTAGACAATCCCCTTATGGTTGGGATGACTCATTTTATGTAACAAGGCTCAAAGACCAAACAAAGTTTTGTTATCGTTTGGTTTATTTGTCAATGTCTGCTGCTACTTCTTTTAATCAATAAAGGTATCATATTTGCATAACCTGAAGTTCATTCTAGGTTTGGTGTCTTATATTTTTCTAATAAATAATTGAAAATATCACAAAGCATACCTAAGCCCAGGTGCATGTTGAAATCTGGCACTTAAAAATAAAACAAACATTTACTTGATGACACATAAAAAAGGTCATAAACTTTGTCTTGTTAAAAATTAGCCTAACCCCATGCCTATGTACATAATAAAATAATGATGGTGAACCATTGGGTATACGCAACAAATAAGATCTAAAGCCCAAAGTAGTTTCTGGAAGCATCCCCATACATTTCAAAACAAATCCTGATACCTGAACACAAATTAGTGATGACCTGGTGAGCTCACTTGTTATGGATGGTCCATGTTTGACTAGGAACACTTGCTGGTTATCATGCTGGAGTGGAGATGTGTTGCATGTTCGTCAGACATGAGAGTAAGAATTTTCCCATATGCTGTATGCATGACAGTAAATTTGAACACTGTTAAGAACAGCAGGCTCAGCTATCCCACTCACTGCGTCTTATGTGGGAAGGTGAGGTTCACCAGGATGGATGGTACAGATGCATTTGTGCCACAGCTCTTAGTAAGTCTGACAGGATACGCAGCCACTGATTCACCTGGCCAGAAGTAAAAATGTGTTTAACCGCAGATGGACAATACACACTGCATCTGGAGTACCCCTCCTAAAATGTCTACAGTTCACACATGCGGACTTAGCCCTTGAGCTATGTGCTTTCAGTGATTTGGTTCCTGCCGAGTGTGTGCTGCACATTGCAATACAGCAAGAGAGACAAAATAATTGAAGGACGAAACCTGAAACCCCTCAAGTGAAGTGTCTGCTTTCCCCATCAAAACTGTGCGCCCATGGGACTCGTAAATTGCACTAAGGGCTCCAAGTTAATGGATCGGCAATAAACAAGGACGTTAGCAGGAAGTGAAATGTGGCCAGTAAAGGGGAGTGCACTTTTACAAACGGGCAGCTTGTCAGATGGGAGCACTTCATTTCTGAATCAAGAAAGTGAGCGTGCAGTAGGAAAGAAACATTTTTCCAGCAATAGCAGGCCTGCCAGTAACTACTTTAAGACAAAATTCCTTATACTCATATCCTCCCAATGCTCTACAGGTTTTTAACTAATGATAAATATTCTGGAAGCCTATATGGATTTTTTTAGATAAGCCAGTCTTTCAAGGGAATAATAAACACTAGTGCTACCTACCTCATGCTTTCTTATAGCTTGGGGAAATCTTTATTAGCTCCTCAAGCTAATAGAAGTCCGACAAGAGCAAGCTAATCAACCTAATATAACTCGTCAACTTTAAATAACCTAAATTTGGCTAAACATCATCAGGTCTAAAACATGTGTGAAAGTCTGAGAAGAAATTACAGATGAAAATGAACAAACAATGATAGTACTTACAGGGTTATTATTGGTGACACCACCCTGCAGTCTTTTATCCCCTTCTCAGTACACTCTGTGATCACCACTTCACTTCACCTCTTCACTGTATGGACCTGGGGAGCAAGCCTGGCCAGAACAGTACCTCCCCTGGAACACTAGATGGCAGCCCCCCTGGGTTGCAGTGGTGTCTCAGACTCCCGTAGGGCTTCATGGGAGTTGGAGTTTGGTGCAGCCCTGTTGGGATCCGTGGGCACCTCCAGGGGGTGCTGTAGCTGCTGCTGAGCCCTACAGAGCAGCTCTTCTGCCACACCCGGAAGTGCTGCCGGAAATAAGTCATCAAGTCATGGAGCAGTTCTGGGTGTGTTATAAAAGGAGCCAGCAACCATTACTCCGGGAGCCAGAGTCGGGAGACAAAGCTTGAAGGAGAGGAGTGGAGGAGAAAGAAAGAAAGAGGAAGTAAAGTATTGGGATTGTACTTGTGTTTAGGACTGTGGGAAATGGGAAAGATGTTGCCCACAAGTGAAGAAAAAAGAAAATAAAAACATTGTGCCTCCTGTGTCGGGTTAAGCGCTGGTACAGCGTCATTGTCACACCATGTTAAGCCAATAATCCTAGAGGCAAGAAGAAAGTGTGCCCATGACAAACTATTGTCTCAGATTGGTGTTCATGCTAATATGCTCTTAAGAAAAACAGTCTGGCAATATAAATAAGAATTATTTTGAAACTGGAAACCATCACTTGTCTGTCTAGTTCAGTGATTCTTAACCTTTTTTGAGTCACAACCCCCTTTAAGAATCTAATGAAAGCTATGGATCCCCTTCCTCAGAAATATTCACATAAACACAACTTTGCATGCAATGAAAATAATGTACTTTATTAATCGAGATTTGATTGTCTCATACATATATGACATAAAGTATTTTTAAATTTTAAAGTAAATAATAAAAAATACTCCCTTTTTAATGCAAAAAGTAATAGTCATGAAATACAATCCTCCGGTGCCAATTAAAACAGATCTATTAGTACTAGGCTACTACATCTGCTCTAAATCAGCTGGCTGCATAGTGAATGTAAATGTTAATTTTTATCTGACTCTCACGGACCCCTAGAAACCCCCGTCCACTGACCCCAAAGAGGTCCACAAACCTCATGTTAAGAACCCCTGGTATAGTTAAATCAGTTTCTCTGATCTGAATTGGCTAGCACTTTTAAGCAACACAGAATGTGGACATTATGGTCATTAAGCAAAAGGCATGATCATCCATCAATCCATCCATTTTCCAACCCGCTGAATCCAAACACAGGGTCACGGGGGTCTGCTGGAGCCAATCCCAGCCAACACAGGGCACAAGGCAGGAACCAATCCCGGGCAGGGTGCCAACCCACTGCAGAGGCATGATCATGAATGGTTAATATCTACTCTCTATATATAAAATCCATCCATCCATTATCCAACCCGCTATATCCTAACTACAGGGTCATGGGGGTCTGCTGGAGCCAATCTCAGCCAACATAGGGTGCAAGGCAGGAAACAAACCCTTTAGAATCGCCAGTCCGCCTAACCTGCATGTCTTTCGACTGTGGGAGGAAACACACACAGACACGGGGAGAACATGCAAACTCCACGTAGGGAGGACCCGGGAAGCGAACCTGCGTCTCCTAACTGCAAGGCAGCAGGCATATACAGTATATATAAAATCCTAAGCCTAAAAGTGCAAGGATTTTATGTAACGTTCATATGTCACGTGTTTTATCACTCTTTAAATCGGGTTTATTTGAAAACCTACATATATATAGTTGGTATCATTCTTTTCAGAATTTATCGAACTTTAATGTGATGTTGTTAGATTTTCTGGTTTTTATTCCATTTTTAAATTATAAACTAAAATATCAAGAAAGTCGTGGTTTTTAATATCAAGAAAGTCGTGGTTTTTATTTTTAATCGAGTAAACTTTCTTTCACAGGAAGAAACTTTAAAAAAAAATAATGTATTCATAACACCAATGTTTGTATTTAGGTGATTTAGTTTGCTGAAGGTCGAAGTACCGAAGTATTGTAATAAAACTAACAGATGCCATAATTAGACATTGTAGTAGAAGGTACAGACCAGTATGATTCTGCTATACGAATGAATCAGCGAGAAAAAATCTATTTTGCCTCAGTTCCTGTTTTCTTCTGTAACGTTTCTCTACATACTCTGAGGTCTTCCCACATACCAAAGACATAAAGGTTAAACAGACTGACAAGTCTCACCTTAGATTGTGGCCTGGGTTAGGGAGAGAGCCTGCCCCTTGATAGATAGATAGATAGATAGATAGATAGATAGATAGATAGATAGATAGATAGATAGATAGATAGATAGATAGATAGATAGATAGATAGATAGATAGATAGATAGATAGATAGATAGATAGATACTTTATTAATCCCAGGGGGAAATTCACATTCTCCAGCAGCAAAAATATTAAATTAAAGAGTAATAAAAAATGCAGGTAAAAAACAGACAATAACTTGAATAATGTTCAACGTTTACCCCCTCTGGTGGAATTGAAGAGTCGCATAATTTGGGGGAGGAACGATCTTCTCAGTCTGTCAGTGGAGCAGGACAGTGACAGCAATCTGTTGCTGAAACTGCTCCTCTGTCTGGAGATGACACTGTTTAATGGATGCAGTGGATTCTCCATAATTGATAGGAGCCTGCTGAGTGCCCGTTGCTCTGCTACGGATGTCAAACCATCCAGCTCTATGCCAACAATACAGCCTGCCTTCCTCACCAGTTTGTCCAGGCGTGAGGCATCCTTCTTCTTAATGCTGCCTCCCCAGCACACCACTGCGTAGAAGAGGCACTCGCCACAACCATCTGATAGAACATCTGCAGCATCTTACTGCAGATGTTGAAGGATGCCAGTCTTCTAAGGAAGTACAGGCGGCTCTGTCCTTTCTTGCACAGCGCATCAGTATTGGCAGTCCAGTCCAATTTATCGTCCAGCTGCACTCCCAGGTATTTATAGGTCTGCACCCTCTGCACACAGTCACCTCTGATGATCACGGGGTCCATGAGGGGCCTGGGTCTCCTAAAATCCACCACCAGTTCCTTGGTTTTGCTGGTGTTCAGTTGTAGGTGGTTTAAGTGGCACCATTTAACAAAGTCCTTGATGAGGTTCCTATACTACTCCTCCTGCCCACTCCTGATGCAGCCCACGATAGCAGTGTCGTCAGCAAACTTTTGCACGTGGCAGGACTCCGAGTTATATACCAGTTATGTGGTAATGAACCAATTCCTGCCTTGCAATTCATGAACCCGCCATTGGCTTCAGCCCTTGTGCCAATCTAATGTAATATAGGAGTTCAAAAGTAGATGAACAGACAATAAAGTAACCCAGTTTATAGTCCTGACACATATAAATTTTCATTTACTTCATTATTACCAGTAAACCTCAAATCAAATCTAATGTATTTATAAAAAACATTTAAAGCAGCAAACAGAAGTACCGTACAAAGTAAAAGTAAAAGAAAAATAAAACTGTGATATTAAAAACACTGAATAAAATGATACAAAGACAGTACAATTTGGTCTCCAAACCCCAAAGCCTAAAACAAAGCGAAAATATTATTCAGTGTCTGAGAAAAAAAAGACGCATTTTTAAATGGGATTTTAATGTCGGGACCGTGGAAGCAGTTCAGATAAATAAAGGTAATTCATTCCAGAGTTTTGGAGCAGCAACTGAAAAAGCTTGATCACCTTTTCTTTATGAGGTGAAAATGTGGCACTGATAAGAGAAATTAGGAGGATGGCCTAAGCACCCTGGATGAGGAGATGGGAAATACATGGAAGAGCACTTTAAACATTATCCTGAACCTGCCAGACAGCCAATGAACAGACGGCATCATAGGAGTAATTTGTGCCCCCTTGTGGGAACCTGTAAACAACCAGACAGCTGCATTTTTAACCAGCTAAAAGATCGACCGACTCCGAGAGACAGAGAATTGCAATGATTCAACCTATTGGAGACAAAGGCTTGGATGACAGTCTCCAGGTTTTGTCTCCAAGCAGATACAAGGGGGCTTAATTCTGACAATGTTTTCCTGAAACGATTCTACCCTTGACTGCAGCATTTACCTGTCTGTCAAAACTGTAAACATTAACATTATACAAAGTTCTGTTTTTTACCTGCATTATTATCAATCTTTAATTTAATATTTATTGTTTTTTGTATCAGTAAGGTGCTGCTGGAGTATGTGAATTTCCCCTTGGGATTAATAAAGTATCTATCTATCTATCTATCTATCTATCTATCTATCTATCTATCTATCTATCTATCTATCTATCTATCTATCTATCTATCTATCTATCTATCTATCTATCTATCTATCTATCTATCTTAACATTTGTTTTTAATATGGGAGGACAAGGGACCAAGGATATTGGCAAGGCTGCTGATGGAAACAGGAGGACCAAAAGGCAACACCTCTAACTTATTCTCAACTTAACAATAACATTCAGAATGCATTTCATTTTAGATTTCTCCTGTCCAATTTCTTTGCATATTTTTCACAGTCAACTTGGTCACATCTTGTTGTGCCTTGCAGTAGAGAACCGGATGCTTTTTATTTTTGTGACATAATCAGATGTGCAATCTTTAGAAATGAATGGCCAATCTGACTAACTTTAGTTCTTACCGTCAGAGTTATTCTATCAGCGCCCAGGTTCATAGCTTCTAATGTTAGCTCTGGTGATGTCACTTACGACACACCTAGCCATCATTCAGAGAACTCAGATTAAGTGCGGTCAATTTATTCATTAAAGACGCAAGATCAACCTGATAGATTTACAGTAAAATAACTGTCCCGTATTCAAACCTTGACCGTAATGACACAAATGCTTCCTACAGTGGGCATAGTGTAAGGATGTTTTACAAAAACACAGCACAAGGAATGGGGGTGAGCAGAATGATGCAAATATGCCATATTCTGCAAGTGACATCTGTAGACATAACACAAGTGGTGCCATAGGTACTGCCAACTGAAGTTACACTCTGTTCTTTGCAGATTATGTAAAGAGAACCTCAGGAAAAAGTAGTTAACATGCACATAAAGATATTTGTGGGGCTCAGAGGCTCAAATTAATTACAGTCAGAGGCACAGTGACCAAATGAAGTAAAAAAAAACCAATCCTGCATCATCATTGAGAGATCTGTGAGCCTCTCTTTCTTCAGCCAAATTTGAGGTTCAGTTCTAGACTTCCAGATATAAAAATCTGATCCATTGCAACAGTAGTGATTTGGAAATTTCCTTAGGTTTGCCAAAATGCTGACCCCCAGTTGCTCTGAAACAATGTTTTATGGCCAGATGAGTTATAAGTGACAAGTTCTGTCCCATGTGGGCTCGGCTATGTCTGGAAAAAAGGCTAACACTGCACTTTATAGTAAAAGTCTCATCTCAGTGGCCAAGCGTAGGGGTAGTGTCATGGTTTAAGGATGTTTTACTGTGTCAGGACCTGCATGCCATGTAACTCTGGAAAGAACCATGAATTTTGCTCTGCATAAATCTTTGGGACACCTGTCTCAGTCTCAAGTACTGCTGACTCATGTAGTAAGACAATGACTCTAAGTACACCAACAAGCAGAAAGATGTAAAATATTTAGTTTTTAAATGTGTCACTCAAAGTCCAGACATAAACTCTATTGAGACAGACGTCACCAATCTGAAGCATGTCTGCTACAATTTGCCATTGTACTCCAAGCATTTTTCTGTTGTTAGACATCGCTGCATTATTTCTCAATTCCTCTCCATTCCCCCTTCTTGGTGGGTCATCCCGGTTTCAAAACCTTGTTTTCCATACCAGGAAGTCTCAAGACCAGCTAGTTTTAAGGGCCTGGTATCCCCATTTTATAACGTGACTCACTTAAATTTACCTTCAGCTGGGATTAATGACGCTTCTATTACAATTTTAAATGGGTATCAGTTAGTCATAACAAAACTGGACAGATCACTAAAGTGTTTTTTTTGAATTTGTATATCAGTTCTGTATGTTATAGTACTCTTCTACTCCAGAAAGAGTAGGGGGCACAAGTGAGAGTGGGAGACTGGATTTAAAGGTGGTCACACACGTGCACATGGGAGGCAGCTAAAAGGCTCAAAAGACGGTAATTCCTTGCCAAACCAGAGGATGGCAGAGTGCACTAATCCTTGCTCTTTTCCATTGCCAGACCAATCACGGGAAATTCCGCTTGGGTCCGAGGAGGTCACTTCCGGTTCCTGTCTGATGACATCATTTCCCGTTTTCCACTATATAACCACCATGTTTGCCTGATTGCTTTGTTCTTGTCCTGAACTGAAATCTGTAAATCTGAATCACAACCTGCGCTTATTTTGGCAGCCAAATTCAAGAATATGGGCGGCTGCCCCCAAACCTCTTTCAGTGTTGTCTGGAACTTATTACAAGGTCTTGGTAGTAATGTCCAGAAGTTCAGACTAAAGAGAAATGTAGCTGTGGGGTTTTATGCAAAACAATTTGACAATCAGCGCGTCGTTCTTTTTCAGTGGGGCAAAAAAGTATTTAGTCAGCCACCAATTGTGCAAGTTCTCCCACTTAAAAAGATGAGAGAGGACTGTAATTTTCATCATAGGTATACCTCAACTATGAGAGACAAAATGAGAAAAAAAATCCAGAAAATTCCATTGTCTGATTTTTAAAGAATTTTTTTGCAAATTATGGTGGAAAATAAGTATTTGGTCACCTCCAAACAAGCAAGATTTCTGGCTCTCACAGACCTGTAACTTCTTCTGTAAGAGGCTCCTCCGTCCTCCACTCGTTACCTGTATTAATGGCACCTGTTTGAACTCGTTATCAATATAAAAGACACCTGTCCACAACCTCAAACAGTCACACTCCAAACTCCACTATGGCCAAGACCAAAGAGCTGTCAAAGGACACCAGAAACAGAATTGTAGACCTGCACCAGGCTGGGAAGACTGAATCTGCAATAGGTCAGCAGCTTGGTGTGAAGATATCAACTGTGGGAGCAATTATTAGAAAATGGAAGACATACAAGACCACTGATAATCTCCCTCGATTTGGGGCTCCACGCAAGATCTCACCCCATGGGTTCAAAATGATCACAAGAACGGTGAGCAAAAATCCCAGAACCACACGGGGGGACGTAGTGAATGACCTGCAGAGAGCTGGGACCAAAGTAACAAAGGCTACCATCAGTAACACACTACGCCGCCAGGGACTCAAATCCTGCAGTGCTAGATGTGTCCCCCTGCTTAAGCCAATACATGTGCAGGCCCGTCTGAAGTTTGCTAGAGAGCATTTGGATGATCCAGAAGAGGATTGGGAGAATGTCATATGGTCAGATGAAAAAAACTCTACTTGTCGTGTTTGGAGGAGAAAGAATGCTGAGTTGCATCCAAAGAACACCGTACCTACTGTAAAGCATGGGGGTGGAAACATCATGCTTTGGGGGTGTTTTTCTGCAAAGGGACCAGGACGACTGATCCGTGTAAAGGAAAGAATGAATGGGGCCATGTATCGTCAGATTTTGAGTGAAAACCTCCTTCTATCAGCAAGGGCATTGAAGATGAAACGTGGCTGGGTCTTTCAGCATGACAATGATCCCAAACACACTGACCGGGTAACAAAGGAGTGGCTTCGTAAGAAGCATTTCAAGGTCCTGGAGTGGCCTAGCCAGTCTCCAGATCTCAACCCCACAGAAAATCTTTGGAGGGAGTTGAAAGTCCGTGTTGCCCAGTGACAGCCCCAAAACATCACTGCTTTAGAGGAGATCTGCATGGAGGAATGGGCCAAAATACCAGCAACAGTGTGTGAAAACCTTGTGAAGACTTACAGAAAACGTTTGACCTCTGTCATTGCCAGCAAAGGGTATATAACAGAGTATTGAGATGAACTTTTGTTATTGACCAAATACTTTTTTTCCACCATAATTTGCAAATAAATTCTTCAAAAATCAGACAATGTGATTTTCTAGATTTTTTTCTAATTTTTTGTCTCATAGTTGAGGTATACCTATGATGAAAAGTACAGGCCTCTCTCATCTTTTTAAGTGGGAGAACTTGCACAATTGGTGGCTGACTAAATACTTTTTTGCCCCACTATATGTGTTCTCACTGTTTGAGTGAACTTTCCTTCGTTATTCGCCAATTCTAAAAAACTCGTAAAATATTTTTGGTAAAACATAAGAATTTAAGGTTTCGATTGTGGCTTTCTTTATAATGTACCATTTTCTATAGAGGTTGCTCTGTTAATTATACCCTTATAGCTTTCAATGATGATTGTGACTGTGTGTGCACTGCTCATTCCTAATCATCAGTATTTAGATACAATATAAAAAAGGGTTTAAACAATTAAGGGTGGATTTAAAAGAAAGCTGCAAAAGAAGCACAGGGATTTAAAAGTATGCTTAAGAAGACAAATGTTTATGAATTTCCTAGAAATATCTGTAGGTCAGAAAACAAAACTGTAAGATCAAGTACAAATGTCTAACGGACTGGGAAAGTGTTTAAATTAAAACCCTGTAGCCATGGAGGCCCTCCAGGAGTGCACTTGAAAACCACTGTTCCACATCTTTTATTTACAATTTTATATACCAAATCTTTATAGAAGGAGCATGAACTACTTTCCTATGTTTTTGTATTATAAATGAAATTTAATAAAACAAATTGTGATAAACACTACCATGATGCACTTTACCTGAATGTTACAGAACAACTCTTAAAGTACCGAGGAACACAACAAGACTTCAGAGAGATTTGATCCTCTAATATTATGAATTAAGCAAAGCACTTTGGCCAAATAGTTGCTTCTCATCCTCCTTACATTTTCAGCTTAATATTGTAAGCTGGCTGCTGGTTGAATAACATATTACATTTTGTAAAGAAAGGCATCTTTAGATTAAAATTAATTAAAATAAAATATGAAATGTTTAACAGAGTTATTGTGATTTTAAGAACTGACGCAGCAGCTTCCTTTCACTTCCTAGATGGGCTACTGACTGTACTGGAAACACAAATTAATTCATAAGCAAACAAAAAGAAAAAAATAAATGCACTAATGAGTAACAGATACAGGACTACAGGTCTTTGACCACTAGAGGCTGCTCATGCACTACATTTTGCTTCATATGCTACAAAAAATATGGTGGTAAAGAACTTTAAAAAGGTATCAATGTAGATAGCATGCTCCAACCAAGTTTAAAAGTATTTTGTATAAGAAAAAATTCTGAGTAACAATACAGTGGTGGGCAGCGCGGTGGGTAGCGCTGCTGCCTCGCAGTTGAGAGACCTGGGTTCACTTCCCAGGTCCTCCCTGTGTGGAGTTTGCATGTTCTCCCCGTGTCTGTGTGGGTTTCCTCCGGGCGCTCCGGTTTCCTCCCACAGTCCAAAGACATGCAGGTTAGGTGGATTGGCGATCCTGAATTGGCCCTAGTGTGTGCTTGGTGTGTGGGTGTGTTTGTGTGTGTCCTGCGGTGGGTTGGCACCCTGCCCGGGATTGGTTCCTGCCTTGTGCCCTGTGTTGGCTGGGATTGGCTCCAGCAGACCCCCGTGACCCTGTGTTCGGATTCAGCGGGTTGGAAAATGGATGGATGGAATACAGTGGTAGATATTTTTTTTGAGTTTGCTATTAATTGGTTACAAAAGAATTCCTACCAAGTCCACTGTAAAGACACACAGCACGAATGAAAGTGCAAGAGGCTCTTAATTGGAGTGAACAGTTCAGCGTCCCAAATTTGATAGCCGAAGAAAGCTGCACTTTTAGGTAAAGAGGATGTTCTGTGGGATCAGTTTAAACCTCTGGGAGAACAAAAGAGCAGAGTTTCATATCTCTCAACAAGATACAGAGTCCTAGCTAGATGTAGAGAGTGAAGGACTGTAATAATTCACATTGTAAACCCTATTAAGGAAGGGAGCAAAGGGTAAACAGCAGGAGCCATTTTCTCCCAGGAGGTAATAAGGAGCTACCTGAAGAACAGCAGCAAAGAACTGCAAAGCAGTGGTAATGCGAGTAGTAAGTTTGGTCAAATGTGCCTTACAAAGAAAGGAAGTTACTTTGAAGGCTAAAAGACAGTAAATGATCAAGGCTGTCTTTTTGGGATGAGGTATGACTGAAGACAACAGAAAGCTGAAGGCCCAGTGTTATTGACACAAGAGTGTTGTATGAATGTGGCCAAAAATAAAGTGTTTCTGCCAGAAGCTGACTACAGAAAACAAACAAACGGCCAAATCCTAGAACAAGTCCTGATTGAAGTCAACTTAGAGAAGCTACAACCTGCTGTGCCAGGAAAAGAAAGCTGGGACAGAAATGTCTGAACTAGAATCACGAGTGACAAAGGAGCTCACTGGATACCTAAACAACAGAGACAGTTGTGTGTCAACAGGAGTCTTCACCAGGGACTTCTAGACACAGCCTGCGTCACAGTCAGTCGGGACCAGTTGGCCCTTCAGAGGAGGCTGCAAAAACTGAGATGCACTTGTCTTAGCAAGGCAGTAACAGCCATTAAATAAGGGCAACTAAAAGCAATAGGATGGGCAATGTAAATTGGCTAATGTATGAGCAGTCTTTACTAAACTGGAATCAGTCCATCCACATATCTGTTACATCTAATTAAGAAAATGACATAAAAGACAGAGGTTTCTATGTATAGACGTTAATAGGGAGAAGATTTGTGACAGCATGAAGCTGTATAACCTGGTAATGTTTATTAAGGAGTGTTGCAAGGATGGCATCTTTTGAGTGTACAGATAAGACGTAAAAGGATGATCCACTTTGTGTGCTTCATCACAAACAACAGAATTTCCTTTGCCCACCCATGAACACAATCCATGGCAGTTGGATGAATTTCCAGAAGAAAAAGACTGATTTCAAGCACAGTATTTGAGATGAAGGGAGAAAATGGCTCCATGTAATTGCAATAAAAGTCAGAGAATTAGGTACTGTACTTAAATTCCCTAGGAGTAGCTTGAGGGGTATGATATACAAATATCATCATTGCTATAGGCAATGATGCCTGCAAATGGCAAGGTTTACAATCAGCTTTACTCCTGCGTATTGGTTGATTGGAAAGGTAATTCAATCAGAGACACAAGGATCATAACATAAACAGTTCTTGCAACTTCACCCTTTAAAATAAATGCATAAAAGAAATTTATAATGCACAAGAATATATTTCATAACCTGCAATGGCCTGTAAATCTGTTTCAAGCCTTGTGCCCAGTGTTGCTAGGAGAGGCTCTGTCCTAAAACCTGAACTGCATTAAGTGGGTTTAAAAAAATATATTAATAAAAAAGTAAATCTGCAAGACAGAACACAAAATTCAAGGATTTAAGATGGCTTTTAATTGACAACAGCAGATAGATTTTCAAGTTGTTAATGTTTTTGACAGTACTGTTAAATTGCACAAGGATGTTTATTGGGATTTGACATCAAAGAACACACACTACTGTACATGCAAAAGGATGCCATTTGGCTGAACAAAATCATTTTATTAACTCATAGCAATATCTCATTAACCTTACTTGAACCACAATATGTAAACTTTAAACCTTGAAGGAATTTTCTATTTTAAACAATATTTTGAAAATAAAAAGACCTACACAGTTTTTTTGGAGCTTTTATTTCATCATACCCATGAATACAATATACAAGTGTATGGCATTGTCCCAGACATTTCAAAGAACCAACAGACAGAAAATGTTAATTAATGAGGATCGCTGTTCTAGTACCAAATTTACAAAAAAAAAAAAAATTAAAAAAATAAAAATCACAGGCACGTGACACATTCTTGACTCACTGCTGGGATAATAGTACAGTTCCATGTAATGCTACAGTTTTAACCAGCCAGTCTATTTAGTAAAGTACCTTTCATAGTGTACATCCAGTTAAATATACTATGATATTTTTTGCAACTGACTCTCCAACATTTTCTTCCTTAAACATTTATGTACCCGATAACTGTGCTAAGAATGTTATGAGCAGCTAGCAAATTTGTGTATCTGGAAAAATAGAAAAAAAAGGGGTACCTTTCTGAGCACATTAAAGCCACACATCACGTACATCACATAGAACAGGATTCATTGACTTGAACACATTATTACAAGTTCAGATTAGTTGACAAGTTCACATAGCAGCCAAGTTCATATCACTTCACAGCACTGAAATGGTCAGGCTATAGCACAGTCAGCAGAGTAGTACACTGTTCAGTATATACCATAATCTAAACATTCAGTACCATTAGCATTAAATATTATATAAAAATATAAAATGAAGCTGTCCACTTTCCTTAAACATTATATACAATAATTAGAAATGGAAGTCCTTGGAACAATCAAGATCATATAAACGCCTCAAACTAAATGAAACCTCCACATATTTTGGTTGTTGTCCTTATTCTGTAATGACAGACTTGGTTCTGTATACCTTCTCTTGTGCCTTAGCCTTCATGGGCGCACAGTTGGTCTTTCTGTCTTCATTAACAGATATATATATATATATATATATATATATATATATATATATATATATATATATATATATATATATATATATACACACAGTATATACACGTTTTCCATGGACAACTGAACAGCCCATCATAACCGCTGGTTTCATTGTGCTTGGTGTGTGGGTGTGTTTGTGTGTGTCCTGCGGTGGGTTGGCACCCTGCCCAGGATTGTTTCCTGCCTTGTGCCCTGTGTTGGCTGGGATTGGCTCCAGCAGACCCCCGTGACCCTGTGTTCGGATTCAGCGGGTTGGAAAATGGATGGATGGATGGATAGATTTTTTTAAAAATAGATCTGTACAGGCGGCACGGTGGCGCAGTGGGTAGCGCTGCTGCCTCGCAGTTGGGAGATCTGGGGACTTGGGTTCGATTCCCGGGTCCTCCCTGCGTGGAGTTTGCATGTTCTCCCCGTGTCTGCGTGGGTTTCCTCCGGGCGCTCCGGTTTCCTCCCACATTCCAAAGACATGCAGGTTAGGTGGATTGGCGATTCTAAATTGGCCCTAGTGTGTGGTTGGTGTGTGGGTGTGTTTGTGTGTGTCCTGCGGTGGGTTGGCGCCCTGCCCAGGATTGTTTCCTGCCTTGTGCCGTGTTGGCTGGGATTGGCTCCAGCAGACCCCCGTGACCCTGTGTTCGGATTCAGCGGGTTGGTAAATGGATGGATGGATGGATAGATCTGTACATCTTTTTCAGCAATGCTTCATCAACAGATGTGCAGAATAACTGAAGATGTTTGACTGTTCCTGAATGTCTCATGAACATCCTGTTAACTTTGTTAATACTCCTCCTTCTCCAACCTAGAAGTCAGACTCTACCACAGACTAAATCTAACATTTCAAGAAAATCGACCATTCTGATCTTTTTTATTTGAAAAACAGAGGTCCCCTGCCATGTCCCCACTATCTCTTTTATTTAATGAACTGCTACATTCATAATAATTTTTCCCATCACAACATAAAGTCAAGTTAAAAATTATGCTCCCATAACAAATCCTTCAACTAGTTTCAGAACATTTGTTTAATTTTAGTCTTTTTAATTGCTTTTGTAAGGGTCTAGAGCATGAAAATGGAAGTAGAAAGGGCAGCTATAAAAGTTTACCCTGCTTTTGGAAAATGGCTTGTAAACCATATCTAAAAGTTTTACTTAAGTTTGTACTTAAAACATATTCAGGCATTTAGTTTAATATTTTACAGAATCATAACCGGTGTAAATAGTACCCGCATAAATGTTTTCACACCCATCATACTATTTCATTGTAAATAAATTAAAGGAAAATAAGAAAGTAAGTATGTAACTTCATTATGACTCATTGGTTTCAGAAGGATTGAAGGGCACAATATGGCAGAAAACACAGCCAGCCTCCTGCAGCGCTCTCTTCAGTGCCACCTATACATTAAAAATAGATAATTAATAATTTAACATTTTTCACTTATTCCATTATCGCATTTTTTTGCAAATATGTCTTACCATATTATCTGGATTGAGACAAAGCCCGGTTACTGCTCCTCCACTGCCTGGAAACTTCACTGCAGAGCCAAACTATAATGCCAAAATATTAATTTTAGTACTGACACAAGTGTAGTTAATATCAGCTACAGTTATAATCGTTTACCCATCCATCTGAAGAGAGCTTCCGTCCCTATTTATCACAAAACTTTAAAGAAAGTCTCTTTATAGTTAACATTTTGCATCAAAATATCATTTACTCAAAAATAAATTTAACCATCAAAAGGGAAGAAATATACAGTTTGAATAAAGTGATGTTTTGAAACAGAGGAAATGTAACTGTAATTGAACCACAGTGGAAGGAAACAAAAGTTTAGGGTAAACTACACAATGTTGTGTAACTATAAGGTAATTTTAACAGAATTCATGGCAAGAGAGACCTTCATTTATTTAATTGTCTATATGCTATCAAGATGTGCTTCAGCTTTTGTAACTTAAATAGAAAGAACAGGTTTTAAGAAATTTGTGTAGATACATTTAAGTTCCTGAGCTCTATTTTCATAAAATGGAAACCCGCATTTAGCATATAGGTAATTCAATAAGCCTTACCTCTCTTGCTATTTTTACCATTTTCAAGTTCCCTTCACCAAGGCACTCATCTGAATACAACTGTCTTAAAAAAATACAAAACTTGCTGAGGGTTCTGTGGAGTTACTTCCTGATTTATAAGCAAAACATTACACCATGCATAGATATGTTTATAAAATGCATACGGTTTACCAGAAGATCAGTCCTATTTCTTGGCTGGTACAATAATAGATACTCACAATCTCTTACCTCCTCAAATCAAAGTTCTGATTCATCAGATCTACAAGAGTTTCCCAGTTTCTCTTTTCAAGAGCTTCCCTGCAAGTAGTTTTTAGGAAAAATGTAATTTACAAAATACCTACAAGAGGACTAAAATTAAATATTACTATAAAATTATATTTTGAAATGGCATAATTTTAGCATTTATTCAGACATGGCATATTTACATAACTAAATCACACAGTCCAGACTACCCCACCCCATTAACCTCTTCAATAACTTGAGGTATTGTATACATTCCTAATTGAATTTGCATAAAAAATATTTTTATAACACCAATCTCCTATATAGAAATTAGGGCAGGGGATACACATATTATACAAGCAGGAAAAGATACAGCAGAGGTGCCAAGGCATCCTGAAGCTGGCATAGGCCCTCCATCTATCCATGCAAGTACTATGCTGTTGCTTATTATATCCTAACAAATGCCGACCAACTGTAGAACAGATAACCTGTGCTTATTTAGAACATGGGAGTAGGTCACTGTATAACAATAATCAACAGGACTAAGGGGAACTGGCAAGTTCCTATTCCTGATAATTAAGTGGGCAAAAAAATTACTTTAGCATCCATAGCAACTACTGGCAAAAATAGGTCCTCAAGCTTTACTGGACACCAGCTATTTTATAAAATGGAACATGGATCCTTGCCCACTTACTGAAATCATTGGGAAAGAATTTTTCTACAAACCCACCAAAGAGACTACATTAGTAATTAATAAAAAAAATATATACACTTTTGGGATGTGAGCAGCAGATTAACTGGGTTATGTGGTTAGAAGAGGAAAGATCAAACCACAAAGTGTTCAATGTGAAAGCAAATTTTGCCATGACTGCCACCCAAGCCAAAGACTGCAACATATTTGAATGACATCCTTTACTGAAACAAGCACATCCTTTTTTTTATATACTGAGTAAGAAATAATTTGTTCTATAACTGTACTTGTTCTTTCCTTTCAGTTTTTACATAATTTGAACACATTGTTCACTACTTTTGATTTGAAAAAATAGGAAATTATTAGAAAAACAAACTTACTTTGCTTTATCTGTAAGATCAGCAAAAGTTTTCATAGCTGCAACAACTTCAGGATCCCCTGTAAATACACAGAGGAAGAAATATGTTTTGCTTTATAAGGATGATGTACACTTACATTCAAGATGCATTTAAGATTATTCTCTCTTACATAAAGAAACATCACACCAATTTTAGCACTAATGTAACTAGGGGCTATCCAAAGCTGAATTTGCAAAAACTGCAACCGAATGCACTGGAATAGGCTACAACTCTGTACAGCAGAGGTGTCATACCCAAGGTCCATGGTTCGGATCTAGTCCTTGGACCTTTTTAACACAAACCACACTATCTGTAATCAAAACATGTTACATACAGCTCTTGATGATGGGTTAGTTTTCTCAAAAAGAGCCTCTTTAATGTTCGTTTCATGCATTCATCATCTCCATATATAATTTAAACAAATTACGTTTACACCAAATATTAAAATCCATCTTCAGTGTCCAACTGTGTTAATTTGTGCAGCACACTGCATTATAGTTACTAAACTGATAGAATAGACTCGACAAAAACAAAACAAAAAAAGTAAAAATAAGGTGACCACCACACTGCCACAAAGAACGTTAGTGTTTTAATACAATTATATAGCTACACAATTGGAATTCCAGTTATAACTGGTAATTACACTACATTTAATAATAATAATAATTCATTACATTTATATAGCGCTTTTCTCAGTACTCAAACCGCTATCCACACAGGGAACCGGGAAGCGAACCCACAATCTTCCACAGTCTCCTTACTGCAAAGCAGCAGCACTACCACTGCGCTACCTGTGAGGACATTTCTTTATTATAGCAGTAGTTCTCAAACTCAGTCCTGCAAGTTTTTACGTCAGTCCCACTAATGTGTACATTAGTAAATAATGGGAAAAAAAAATAAAAACTGTAAAACATACCAAATTTAATTTAGGGAAATAAGAGCTTGCTTCATTAGGCTAGGAGTCAAATGAAAAACACAGAACTTGGTTGGAACAAAACACCTACAGCCACAAAGGGGTCCCCAGAACGGAGTCTGAGAACTATTGGACTAGAGTAATGTGAATCATTATTTGAAAATCTCCATTTGAAATCTAAGGTAACATTGTTAGATTACAGTGTCCTTTTTCAAGCCTGTTAAAATAATATCTATTGCTTAGAAAAAAAATAGTATGGCCTTGATAAAAATCTATGCATAAAGACCTATGACCACAACATCCATCCATTCATTATCCACTGCTTATCCGAGGTCGGGTCGCGGAGGCAGCAGCCTAAGCAGGGAAGCCCAGACCTCCCTCTCCCCAGCCACCTCCTCCAGGAGGACCCCGAGGCGTTCCAGGGCCAGCCGGGAGATATAATCCCTCCAACATGTCCTGGGTCTGCCACGTGGTCTTCTCCCAGTGGGGCATGCCCGGAACACCCCCCCCAGGGAGTCGTCCAGGGGCATCCTAACCAGATGCCTGAACCAACTCAGCTGACTCCTCTCAATGCGGAGGAGCAGCGACTCTACTCCGAGTCTCTCCCGGATAACTGAACTCCTCACCCTATATCTAAGGGAAAGTCCAGCCACCCTGCAGAGTAAACTCATTTCGGCCACTTGTATCCGCGATCTTGCTCTTTCGGTCACTACCCAAAGTTCATGGCCATTGGCTCAGCTCTCTCTTCACCACAACGGACCGTTGCAGAGCCCGCATTACTGCGGATGCCGCACCGATCCGTCTGTCAACCTCCCGCTCCATTCTTCCCTTACTCGTGAACAAGACCCCGAGATACTTGAACTCCTCCACTTGAGGCAGTACTGTGCTCCCAACCCAGAGAGAGCATTCCACCCTTTTCCGGCTGAGAACCATGGCCTCGGATTTAGAGGTGCTGACTCTCATCCCCGCTGCTTTGCACTCGGCTGCGAACCGCTCCAGTGAGAGCTGGAGGTCACTTTTTAGATGAAGCCAACAGAAACACGTCATCCGCAAATAGCAGAGATGAGGTCACTGAACAAGACCCCCTCTTCTCCTTGGCTGCGCCTAGAAATTCTGTCCATATAACTTATGAACAGAATCGGTGACAAAGGGCAGCCCTGGCGGAGTCCAACCTCAACAGGAAACGAGTCCGACTTGTTACCGGCAATGCAGACCAAGCTCCTGCTCCTCCTGTACAGGGACTGGATGGCTCGTAACAACGAGCCTTGTACCCCGTACTCTTTGAGCACACCCCACAGGATGCTTTGAGGGACACGGTCAAATTCCTTCTCCAAATCCACAAAACACATGTGGACTGGTTGGGCAAACTCCCATGCCCCCTCCAGGATCCTGGCCAGGGTGTAGAGCTGGTCCAGTGTTCCACGGCCGGGACAGAATCCGCATTGTTCCCTCTTGAATCCAGGATTCGACCATCGACCGAAATCTCTTCTCCAGCACCCCTGAATAGACCTTACCGGGGAGGCTGAGGAGTGTGATCCCCCTGTAGTTGGAGCACATCCTCCGGTCACCCTTCTTAAAAAGGGGAACCACCACCCCCGGTTTGCCAATCCAGAGGCACTGCCCCGATGTCCATGCGATGTTGCAGAGACGTGTCAACCAGGACAGCCCCACAACATCCAGAGCCTTGAGGAACCCAGGGTGAACCTCGTCTACTCCAGGGGCCCTGCCACCTCTGAGCTTTTTAACTACCTCGGCGACCTCAGCCCCTGTTATGGACGCCCCCCCCCACCCCCGGATGTCCTCCAGCTCTGCTTCCTCTGAGGAAGACATGCTGGTGGGATTGAGAAGATCCTCGAAGTATTCCTTCCACCAGTCAATAATGTCTACAGTTGAAGTCAGCAGGGCCCCATCTGCACTGTACACAGTGTTGGTGGAGCACCGCTTTCCCCTCCTGAGGCGCCTGACGGTTTGCCAGAACCTTCTTGGTGCCAACCGAAAGTCATTTTCCATGGCTTCCCCAAACTCCTCCCATGCCAGAGTTTTTGCCTCTGCAACAGTCGATGCCGCCACACGCTTGGCCCGTTGGTACCCCTCAGCTGCCTCTGGAGTCCCACTGGTCAACCAGACCCAATATGACTCTTTCTTCAGCTTGATGGCCTCTCGAACCTTAGGTGTCCACCACCGGGTTTGTGGATTGCCACCACGAGAGGCACCGACAACCTTGCAGCCACAGCTCTGTTCTGCTGCTTCGATTTTGTGATATGGGATCACAAAATCCATCACTGATTAAAGCCGACATTGGGTGTATATGAAGTGTTATGTTTGGTCCTCAATAAAATTGAGTTTTACACCCCTGCTGTAAAGTAATGCATTTTAAGATGGCTGATGAATGAATATCAAAATTTGAATAAGGTTGTGAAACTAATTGCATGATTTGGATCATCATATAAGAAAGACCCAAACCCAAAGAGGGCTTTGAATTCTCAAAGACAAAAACTACTCAAGTACACAGTTACTGTATTTTCACTAAGGAAAAAAAGTTTCACAGTCTGTGACAAAGGGAGCCGCCACATATTTATTCGTCTCCTATTTTACAATGGAGGTGGGGGAAAGAAGGTTATCTCTACATACTATGTCATTGTCTAAATAGCAGGAACACAACAAATCTTGTAAGGAAATCAAGTACACTGCCACAATTTATAGCATGTTATTTGGCACCTTTTAACACAGGTCTAGACAGAGCAGAAATGTTTTGTTGTATTTATGTTTAACCACTCTTTGTCTAACATGAAAAACCTTCGTTTCAAATGTAATGGTCCTGCACTATTTCTTCTTTGTTCTAGCTGGTGCAATGGGTTTCCATCATCATAATAATTATTTACTTTTGTGAGAACACCTGATCCTGCAAAAAACAGTAGTGTAAGTGCTCAACAAAGGTACTGTTAATCAAAGTGCAGCTACTCACATAACAACCACTAACAATGTCACTCAAATTTGTTCAACCAGAAAAACGTGAAGCATACTTTTTACATGTCTTCTCTTTCTTTTAATCTGGAAGAGTATTTACATCATAAAAAATGCACAGAAGAAAAAAAAGGTAGGAGGAGCACTCTTTCAATCTATAAGGCTTGAAGATATTTTAAAAGTAATTGAGCTGCTCAGAATTTTGATCTTTACATACCTTCCTACGTGTTGCTTTCATTACATCTAAACTTTTAATCACTGAACAGAACATCAGTATAGCTTAGGTTAGCAGTCACACAAATGAAGTAAAGTGCTGATTTTTGCTAGGGAAACAACCTGTAATGTGAAAATGCATGAAAACTTAGTTTATTTGTCTGTTTAGACTCGTAATGTCAAGTCATTTGTAATAGTATTTTAATAATTATGTTTATTATGATATTTTGTGTTACCATTTGGAGATCAATTACATTTTTCTTCATTTTTGTTTGCCAAAGAAGGCTCTCTTTAAAACACCAAAGTAATCTCGCTGTAAATATACAGTATGTTGTATTGATTGATAAAATTACCTGAATAAGACTATTTTCCATCATATTACACTGTGATAAGAGTTCTGTGGTGAAAAACGATTTTGAAATAAATAATTGGGTCTCTGAGCATGCAAGCTCCAAATAGGTGCAGGTGAAAATGTTGAGTGGTTTGGCGCTGGAGGGACCAAGTGTTCCGGGAGGCTCCATGGAAGCCCAACGGGCTGCAGCTTAGAGGGAATAAAGTTTGGTACAGCACCCCGTCAATGCCAACAGACTGGCAAACAGGGACCCAAGTTGGATTAAGGATTATCTGTGCCTGCTGGTGAACGTCTCGTGGTGAAGAATCCATAAAGGGTGAGCCAAGGAGATGTTGGTTTTAGAAAGACACACGAGGATCACAGTTTTTAAAGCAGGACATTTGTCCTTGACTTTAACCTCTTTTTTTATGTGATTATTTAGTTGAGTTTTAACCTCTACGTTCCACTTTGAGTTGATGGATTATTTATTTATTTATGGACTAAGTTAAATGCAGTTTTCTTTGGACATTATCTACTGTTTATTAAAAGCAATGAATGTTTTACACCAATTCCTTGCCAACTGTGTGTGTTGTCATTTGCCCAGCTTATTTATGTTTACGACTATAGACGGCTTCAGGTTCAAGAGGCTCCCAGAAGCAACCTGGGGGCGTGGATCCAACCCAGACTGTCACATACATTCAGCAGATAACTTTATTCAAACTGACTTAAAACTAAAAATGAAAGATGAGAAGAACATGCAACACTGTAGTTTTGGAAGTTCATGAATATGCATATATTTTCATTCCAGAAATGCCAGAAACTTACCATTTAACCATCGCTGTCGAACATTGCTGTGAATCATTCCAGAATCACTAGGATCACCCAGATATGCAAGCCAAAAATGAGGAAGGCAGCTCATATCCATTGAAACATAATTTCCTACAATATACAAAAACTGCTTTGAAATGAGGAATTGCCAAAATTGAAATAGTTGAATTGACTTTATACCCATTAAATGCATTACAAAAGAAAGAAAAAGAAAAAAATTGATCTCTCTGGATTGGTTTCACATACTATGAATAATGCAACAAGACGGAATACTGTACACCCAGCTGCTGGCCAGATTTTAAAATTTTAGTAGAAGTCTGATGGCCCTCTATAAGACCTATAGTGTATACTAAATGTAATGTAGAGAGAGCAGTTAATTCAGTCCACTTTTATTCCACCATTGTAAAGCCAAGTTAAAAAAGGTAAATTATAATATATTATTTTAAATGACATATTCTAAGTTATATAATGAAAACAATTATATTTAGCAATTTTCTTCTAAATACATCTAAAATGTTTATCAAGATCATATAGGTCAAACATTAAAGACATGGCTTTTAACAGAGGAGAGTTTGGCCACCACATGAAATCAACATTATTTTAAATTGCATATTTTCATACTTTTCATCACATCATGTGCTGATATTCTTGTGGCATTATGGCATGATGATCCCTGAAATCAATGGGAAATCACCAACAAACAAAACTAGAAGAAATAACAAAAAAATGCACAAGAAAAGTGCAAAATGAGATTGAATAAAGTGACACTTCAGACAAAGTGCAAGTACTTTTTTGTCTGAAGGCACATTTCCAATGTTGTGATGGTACCTCTCATCACTGATCCTGACCAATTCAATCTTTCCATAAAAGTGGGCCCAACAGGTCAATATATTCACTAGAGTGTGCTATAAGTATTTTATGAGCAAATCAAGAAGAATAACCTGGATAGAGCATCAGTTAATTTACAAAGGTCTTTTTTTGAACAAACCATAATGTCATCATATAGCAAAGAAAGGCAAATACACCATCTATCCAAAATAAAGTTTCCAGCATTAATGGTTCCTTGCCAACAACTTATTACCATGGCAGCATCAATAAAAAACATTGTATCAGCAACAAATAGGGAGATGGCATAAGCAGTTTTCACATCTATCAGTCTGAAAGCAAACAGGCAATAAAAGGATTGAAATTTAAAACTTATTACCATATCCTTGCTTATCCATTAGGTCCTTGCTGAAGTCCATGTAAATGAGTCCCTCATATATCTAAAATTAATAAAAAAATGCACAGACCATTAAAACTTGAGCACTCTACACCAGGCTTTTAAACAGTCAGGACATGTTAGCTTGGAACAAGGAAGACAATTTAGCCAAGTTTTCAAGAGCTTGAGGATGTATGTGGGAAAAGACTAGACAAGAATAAAGTATACTGTACAATTTCTGGGATTCTGGTGAAATGTTAAACAGCCAACCTGAAACAATAAATATTCCACTTTGTTGACAGAACTTTGCAATAATCTTACACTAGCAAATAAATTTTTTTTGAAGCTACAGCAGTTATCTGGGTAGTGTTAGTGGAATTTATCAAATATTTTTGAATCTATTCTAACAGCACACCTAATTGAAGTTAATGTGGTAGTGATTAGCCAAACTACATGTGTTAGTTGTGCAACTTAATAAACGAGCGTACTGAATGACGATCATAAATACTGGGAGTGTCTTGATGAGAGGTTTAGAAACAGCTAAGCTAACACACTCTGACAGATATAAAAATATGGTTTTGTATCAAAAAAGGCTATAGCCAGCAAGCAAGAGCACAGCAACTTAAAATTTTCGAGATGTGGTATCCATGATGTTATAAAGAAATCTGTAGAAGCTGGGAAATTGAAAACAGGAAAAATTAGTAGAAGACCCAAAAATCTATTTAAATCAACAGTACATTACAGTCACTTTCTTAAGTGACTAAGTAGACCATTGAAGTGAAGAGCTTGTCCAGCATTGAACACCAATGTATATGCTTCAAATGGGCAAAGAAGTCTGAATAGATATGGTAATGTAGATTGTGTTGCAGCCAAGGAACCATTTTTGTGAAAAGACAACAAGCAGAAAAAAAAATGCAATACATGAAAACTGAAAAACCTTGGAGCAACAGCTATTGGCAGAAAGTTGTATCGAGGATTTAGTCAAAATGTCTAGTTTTTGGCTATCGAAGATGCTAGTATGTCAGAAGAAGAGTTGGCAAGAAATACACTGATGCCTGCCTTCAGATTTCTATAAAGCACAATGTTGGCTCTGTCATGGTCTGGCAGTGAATTTCAGTCAAAAAAGTTGGGAATCTTTTCAAAATTGAGAAAGTGATTAGTTCTGAGAAATAAAAATCAGATTTTGATTCTTCATTCTGTACCAACATGAAAACAATGTTTTGGCAAACACTTCCATCTTTCAGGAAAATAAGGACCCTAAAAAAACTGCAACACATTCAAGACATACTTTGAGAAGGAGTCTGCAGATGGAACACAACATTAACAGTATTAGCTTAGCTACCTCAGGGCCCAGACCACAACATAACTTAAGCTGTGTGATATAACTTGAACAGGAAAAAGAACAAAACGCAGCCAAAGTCAAAAAGAGTACATCAATAGATATTAATGCTCCAACATCATTAAACTGTAAAGTAGCTATGATGCTCCAGGTATCAGCAGCCTTGGCATCCTTCGGTTTCCCAGGACAAACCGAGATGAACAAACAAGTAGCAATGATGCGAAAGTGCAAAGTTTGTTTATTAAAAGTAACAACACTCTTTAAAAATGAAGTGCAGTTTCAATTCTTCAGTAAATAAAGCTTTAAAAAAATTTTCACGATGAAGTTAAAACCCAAATAAATAGAAGCAAAAAATAATCCAATAAAACCAACAATAAAATCAGAGTCAAAATCGACCTTTATCTTGTTTTACATTGTTTCCCACTCTCTTCCTCCCAAGTCTTGCCCTTCTCACTAATCTGCCAGGTATGCTCATAAGTGTCGATACTCCAGCACATGTGGTCCACATATGACTCCCATCCTAGCCACCCTCAATCTCAACTCTCACAACCTACTGCCTTTGTTGGCTTCCACAGCTTCCCAGGAGCATTTGATCACTCCTGCTTCCACATGTAACAGGAGTAATCTGGTCTGCCCCAAGAGCGTCTCTCACTACGATCCTAAGAGGAGCTTCTCTGACCACTTTGTGTCTTCGATTCATACTGGCTCCCACTCACTTCTGGTCTCTCTCTTTACACTCAATTTCTTTCTCTTCTCAATCTTTTTCTCCTACTCAGACCACTTTTGTCCTTGTAGGTGCAGGTGATGAGTTAATAGATATCAGGCCCAGTCCTTTTTGAGTTCTATAACAAAAATGTACATGACCCAAGGTCTCGCCTACTGTAAGAAAATGAACACCTACTTGAGAATCAACATGTTATGGTGAGCAAGGTAGCAAAAGTTACAGGGTTTAGTTGAATCAATTTTGCATGATCAATTACAAGATCATGGAGCGAACATGTTGGATACCTAGAATGTTGATTTCTAAAGGAAGAATCACCATATCTATTGAGCCAAGGAGAATATCAAGCTAATGTATTTGGACTGGTAAAATTTTAAGGAGTGTTTCACAGCCAGGGTGAATCTTGAGTACACCATTGTGACCCAAAAACCCAATCAAAACAATTCAAGCTCCAAGCTAGTGACAGCAAGAACAGGAGGACAATTATTTTTGATATTAAGGATATAATACATATTAATTACATACCTCAAAAGACCAACACACCTGATCAATATTAAGCTCATTGGGTATGGCATTTGTGTCAATAGATCAGAGGAAAGCAGCAATATAAAAAAACAAAAAGGCGTACCATCCCCCTTCTGTTTTATGACAATGTCCATTCTCACACTACTCTTGTGGCAAAGACTGATCTATAAAAATAAATCTGAACAGATACACCACCCATCATATTCTGCAGGCCTGGCTCTCTCTCAATACCACCTGTTCACCAATCAGAAGAGTTACCTTCACTATACCTATGATGAAGACAAGTCAACAACTGAAGAGTGACTTATTTTAAGTTACACAAGAAAAGCTTTATGAACATTCTGCCAAGTGTATTAGTACTCATGAAGATTATGTTATTTAGGTTAACTGATTTCTTCACAGGTCAGCCTCAAAACTTTCTGATCACACCTCACATCTACAGCTGCCTGCAGTTAAATGCTTAGTCAGCATAAACGATATTAAAAATATTACAAAGCTCAGTTTCTCATGTTCCACAACTGAGGGTGATAGAAAATTCTGCCGAAATCAGTTTTCTATGACAGACTAGCAAGCAAAAGTTGCTTACATGACAGAAAGGAAGAAAAGCATTAACATAAATAGTGAAGTCAAAACCTGCACAACTCGGTCCTGGAGTCCTGCGGTGATGAACAGTTCATCGCTCTCCACGTCAAGGACAAAGTTTGCTTGCCTTGGCATTGGCAAATCCTGCAGGTGACAGCAACATTTCACTTATGTATAGCAGTTATTCATACCAGTGTTTACCAGTTTATTCAATATGGTGCATGCAATTCGTTGGCAGGATCAGAGACGGAGCAGTGAAAATAGCCAAATGGGTGACACACTAATCCACCAAAAGCTAATCATTATCATCATTAATACTAAGTTGTAAACTTATATAAACTTAAATGCTGTGAATAAAATTAGATAGATCCCTAAACAGAAAAACAAAATCTGCAAAGCAATTTTAGACTTTCTAAAACCAAATGTTCCCTTGATGCTCTTACTTTCAAATTAAGCTTGAATTCATCTTATTGGTAAACCCCTTGGGAAGGCAAGCAATCAAATATAAGATGAGAGTGAAGTCACACAGGAAAGATATATAGCAATGACAGACAAATTAGTACAAAATAATGTGCTTTTTTTAATAAAAAGAAAAAAAACACAAAGTACTGGAGGAGAGTTCAAACTCTCTTAGCTGCCCCTCAATTTAACCACACACACACACACACACACACACAGAGCACATATACAAAAAATGGAGTCTAGTTACAATGTAAAGCTATTAGATTTTGAAATCCAAGCCATCTTCCACATACTTCACAATCATAAAGCTATATACAGTAAATACAGTATAGGAAAGGCATTGTGGCCCACAAGTTAGCACTAATAACACACTGTTACAGGAGACTGGATTTAGATCTTGAGTGTTGTAATTACTTGTGTGAGGTGTGCATGTTTTTCCCATGTCTTTGAAAAATTTTCATTGGATATCCTGGATTTCATTCCACATTCTAAAGCATGTGTTTTAGGTTAACTAGCATCTATAAATGGGCCTGCTACAAGAGTGTGCATAGATGTGTGCACAAAAGTGCCCTACAACAGAATAGAGTCATGTCCAGGGTTCATTTCTACTTTGGTGTTGGATGGTGTTGGGAAAAGTTGTAGCCCCCATGACTGAAATCAGACAGAGCAGGTAACAAACAAAAAGGATTAGTGGATAAATAGATTAAATTGAGTCATAATTATGTTACCCAAGTTTAAATGTGTACCAAAGAAGGGTCTGATAATATCCTACTTTGAAAACTGGGGTAATGGGAGAAGGAAGGAAGGAAGAGACAGAAATGCTACAAGGTATCACCTTGCTCTACTACTTTTTCTGTATAGACTATATTTATTTTTGAAAATACTCAAACAGCCTGTGCAACACCAATATGCTCATGATCCCTTTTTCCATCACTTGTGAACAACATTCCAAGTACCCCCACCCCCCAATTTAGAGAGAGCAATCTACTCTTTTCCGAGTAGACTCTGAAGCGTGGATCCTCATCCCAGCCACTAAACACTCAGAAGAGAATCGTTTGAGTGTGTGCCAAAGGTCACCCCTAGCCTCCCTAACTGGACAACCTCACATTCTCGGTTGTGCCTTGTTATTCTGTACATGAAAACCACAAACAGGAGAGGTGACAAGACACAACCTTCATAGAGTAACACCCACAGTGAATGAATTTAACTTAATGGCAGCTCTGACTGAATTCATATAGTGACATGTAGTTAACAAATAGCAACACAACACATTTCTTTCCTAAAGTTTAAATAATCATAATCTTCAAACTTAAGTAACCACAAGTTGAAGCTGGATGCATTTTCTAGAAATGAAAAAAAAAAAAAATAAATGACTGACCACTACATACTGTAGAAACAAACAGATGGAATAAAAATGTTATAATATGATGCCAGTTATAATACTGATTTATCAATACTTAGTTAGGTGAACCTAACATTTTGCTATTAAGACTGAATATCATTTAGTTGTACAAGACTAACCTGATCAGTGAGGTTATAAAAATCCATGAGGCACTTCAATGTGGCAGACACAATTGCACTAGAAAAATATGCACAAATATGTTCTTAAGAAAAAATCACAGGGTCATGCCGTTAACCTTGGAAAGCAGCAGAATGGGATTAATGGTAAGGCAATGGTGGATAAAGTTCACTTGCATTTATTACAAATCTGATAAACAGCAATAGCAAAAGCTGCTACCATCACTATGCTTTCAATTTGGAATCTTGAAGTAAAAAAAAAAGGTAATCCTTAAGCAAACAAAGGTTAAAATGAACAAAGTCTAAAGGGAATACTCTGAAAGAGAAAGATGAGGAAACCTTCCTTTCTAACAGCTGCATACCATAATTATGCAGGATCACAAAAATAGCCTATTTAGTTTGGCAACAAGCTGCTTATAAAACTAGAACATCATGGATTAAATTCCTGCTATTCAATCACTGTGCATCTCCGATGATGCCAACTTTGTCACAATGCAATATCATTCATTTAAAAATTATCATACATATATGCAAGTGGAATTATTGTAATAATAAAATGCTTTGCTGTGGTATTCTGTATAAAAGGTAATATATAAAACTTGATTTTATCTTTTAAAAAAATCACCCTTTTCTTTAGTATACTATATGTCATTTGAAAAAGAAAGTTAAGTCCCTTAAACATGGATAGGCTTTCTTCAATAAACACTTCTAGAGAACAGCATTTATGGTAAGAAATCAGTATACAAGTGTATACAAACCTGCTACCAGCCAGGCCCTGAAAAGAGAGGAAACAACAATAATTAAATTGTGTTGAAGGTGACGAAAGGACCTAACCGTGACTTCAAATTTTTGGACAGGTGCAATAACTTTAAGTTAGGAATAGCAGAAAAGTCAAAGTAATTCTGGAAAACCTCAGATATTCACTTTTCTTTGAAACCCCAATCCACCCACCAGATGTTTCCACAGACTCTGCATCTCTGAATTAGATTTTGGTGCCTTTTTATTTGGTTTTTAAACACTGTATTGGAAATGCAGAGGAAAAAGTAGTAAATTGACAAGAATTGGGTGAGAAAGGCAACAAAAGGTATTTGAAGCATATGGTGTAAGCTTACACTGCAGCTTCATCAATAAGCCATAAATCACACACAAAGCACCGTTTCTAGTGGGTTTTCATATTGAATGCAACTTTGAAACATGAAAAATGGTGCACCTGATTTTGTGGATTTTGAACTGAAGCTGTGACTGGAGAATTGAAAGTTGTGCAGCCCTTACCACCTGACGCGGAATGTTGGTATCATACTGGAGGGTGAAGTTTTGTTTGGTCAAAGCAATTCTGAAACACAATGAAAATGGAAAAATTGAATTAAAATGATGAAAATATCTTAATCTCAACAGCAATGGGGAATTTACTACAATTAGATACAGTTTATGGAAAATAAAAATTTGGGATAATGATAAACAGGGGTGATTTATAGTACTCGAATGACTCCATGAAAAAAATCCAATTGCAAATATAGGGAGTAGTTGATAAAATGTTCAAAACAATACCAACAAAACTGGAATCTTTGTTTATTGGTAAAATTTCTCACCTAACTTTCCTTAAAACTGCTTATTCATCCGTAAGGGACCCCTTGATTTGCTCTGTAGCTAGTCCTTAAAGGATTTTTAAAACAACTTTTTAACCATATAAGGTTTATGTCAGGGCTAGCAGTCAGTCTCCTAAACTGCCTATTCCAACAGGCTCCACTGCTACTTGGAAGGTCATTTGCCCTTTTTGGAATTTCTTAGGAATATTCCTAGGAAAACCTTCAAGGAACTAAATTCCCAGGAACAACTGCATCTTTCTGACCCCCCTTTATGGTAGGCTGCCTTTGTGATCTTTGGAACCAGGCCAAAGGATTCTTAGGCTCTTAGAAACATTCCTGTCAAGCAAGGACTCATGAAGCTTTCTTTTCTTTACTGATACATATATCACATTTTTCTATATCCCAAAGCAACACTCTCAAAAAAAGTTTTGAAATGCTACTCTTTGTCATTTTATGAAGACTAGGTATTCTTTTTGTTTCTGGACAGAACTTCATACTCAAGGGTACAACCACACTCTGATACATTATGCTTGACAAAAGAAAAGACACCACGATACTGATTACCCACAAAAGACAACAGGAGAGCTATCAAATGTGAAAATAACACATACTGCATGTTAGACATATCAGGGCTTGAATTTAAGTGCAGGATTTGGGTATCACACTGTTATTTAAAAATCTTGCCTAATAAAAGTGGCAAAATCTCAATGCTCATTAACAGAAAAAAGCACAACTTTCATTATTGCACTTTTATACCATTATGGTATTACGTCATAAATAAACATACATGATTAGTTCATATTGTGAAAGTAATAGAGTTAATGTGAACAATCAGCTGTGAGTAAACATTTTAACTTGTGTCATGAATTTGAAGAATAGTGAAATATACTCCCTTTTACTATAACGGCATACATAGCCTTGATGAAAGAACAGGTTTCTGATTTGTGCGTTGTATAAAATGGACTAGGCTATAGTTATCTGTCCACTAATCTGACCATTGTCTAACCAGCAACGGCTAGTCTACATTGGTGATGAAATGAGCTTCTTCATATGGTCATCCCAAAATAAAACTAATTTGCTTCTAAAACATTTTCACGTTGGCGGCAGACATTTGTGTGGATCATTTCATAATGCTCTGAATCATGAGGAAGACTACTCTAATGTACTGTGTGTAATGTGTTTTAATGTAAGCAAATAACTTATGAAATGTGCAATTAGCAGAGCTGCTGAAACTATTTTTTTAACCTAAAGTAATATTCACTATTATAACAATTAAAATGTGGTGAACTTAGTGAAAACAATAGGATGCCATCTCCAGTCAGAAATAATTATTGCAGTTTAGGTCTATCAGATCAATTAATTGTATCTGAATTATTAGATAGAAAGAGATGGATAAAACCTTATTTGACCCCAGGGGGAATTTGGCTTTTTTACAGAAGCTCTTTAAATAAATACATATATAGATAGATAAGCAAGTAAGTAAAAAAATAAATAAATATACACACACACGCACACACACTTTGGTCTGAACACACAATGGAATTAATTTTTTTTTTTTTTACGGTGGCTGGAAAGTCAATCCTGCCATCAACCCCTAAGTTTTCCCTGTAAGTTGGAGGACCTGCTTGCAGGGCTGGATGCAGATTAACGTCCATAAAGTAAGAAAATTCAAAATAAAGAAAAAGTTCTGACTTGTCTTTCACAGTCACAGTGAGGTGATTTGTCATTATACAGACAAATTGCTGTTGGTATAAAGGAGATCCAGGAGCGTTTCTTTACACACTTCTACTGAAAAATTTGTTGGCTGAAAGTACTCAGTTTTAGTGTGTCACAGAGAGAATGTGTATCATTATTCATAATGGGACTCAGTTTTGTTTTAATTCTCTCTTTCGCTACTACCTGCAGGGGGTCCATAGTGCATCCTATAACTCGGTTTGCCCTTTTAATTAGTTTGTTGATTCGGAGGGCCTCTCTTGAAGTGATGTCACCAGCCCAGCACACCACAGCATAGAAAATCGCACTGGTCATCACTGAATATGTGAAATATTCCACTTCCCATATTAAAAGAATGCAGTTTCCTAAGGAAAAAGAGCCAGCTCTGCTCTTTCTTACATAGGTTGGACTGGCCTCAGAACACAAAGCAACTGTTATTAACATGGACCCAAACAAAAGTACTTGTAGGAGTGGACCACCATTACATCCACTCCTTGAATAGCAGCCAGACATAGGCTCCTTGGTGCAGCTAAAGTTAATAACCAGTTCCTTGGTTTTGCTGATTTTATAATACAGACAATTTTCTTTTCACCAAGTAACAAACTTCTCAACCTTACTCCTATACTCTATCTCATCCCCATTATCAATACTCCCCATAATGGTAGAATCATCAGAGAATTTCTGCAAGCAACAGGACCTGGTGTTATATTTATAGCCTGATGT
The DNA here is from genome assembly GCF_900747795.2 of Erpetoichthys calabaricus. Classification (NCBI taxonomy): domain Eukaryota; kingdom Metazoa; phylum Chordata; class Cladistia; order Polypteriformes; family Polypteridae; genus Erpetoichthys; species Erpetoichthys calabaricus. The sequence goes on along the minus strand of NC_041402.2, from coordinate 139,253,756 downwards.
GTACAAAGTAAAGAGAAAAGGAGACAGGACTGTTCCTTGTGGTGGTCCAGTGTTGCTGAAATCTGCATCAGAAAAACAGTCCACGAATCTCCGACAGATAGAGCATTATCCAGGACACCATTGGCTCAACCATCTGCATATCTCTGAACTTACTGGTGGCTGAATGGTACCGAAGGTGGTGGAGAAATCACAAAACAATTTTCACATTGCTGCAAGCATTGCCCATGTGAGAATAAATCTTGTAGATCAGATAGATAATTGCATCCTCCAATCCAGTCTTTGGCCTGGGCTATACGAGTCCTCTTGTGGTAGAACACCTGGACCCACTGCAGTTTGCCTATCGTACAGTCTCTCAAAGGCCTGAATGATGTGAGACGCAAGTGCCACTGGTCTGTAGTCATTAGGTGAAGAGGTACCCTTCTTTGGAAGAGGAACAATGCCGGATATTTTCCACAGCAGTGGCACTTTCTGAAGGTTTAGGGACAGACTGAACAGGTGATTGAGGACACCACAACGTTGGTCAGCACAGACCTTAAGAACTCAAGAACCAACTCCATCTGGTCCCACAGCTGTGTGTAGCTTACTTGGTCTTCAGCTATGGACAGTTTACATTGATGGTCACAGGTGGACTTGACACTGGTCATTCAATTTGACATGGTAGGAGTTGTTGATGTAGTAAGGATGGTGTAGGGAGATTGGTCATTGGAAGAAGGTGGCAGTAAAAGGGAAAATCTATTTAAAAACTGGTTTAGGGCAATAGGTTTGTCCACATCTCCTTCTAGCACCTACTGTAAGCCCTGGATTGCTTAAGTATAGTAATTATACACAGTCCACTCCAGACATCCTTCATTTTATTCTGAGTGAACTTATTTTCTATTTTAGCTTTGTAAACTTCCTTTCCTTCACTCAGCCTTTTCTTTAGCACATGCTGTGCATTCTTCAGAGCCTCTTGTCACTGGATTTGAATGCACTCTCACTTCATGGGCATAAGACAACTAAATCTATTCAGATAAGCTAGTGGCATATTGCACAAATTTTACTGGAAGGGGATGTCAAAGTTGACGACTACAATTGCTGATCTCACTGAGAGAGACTGTCGGATTAAAAGACTAGACATCACATGGCATGACAAATTACATGTAACAACTTTCAAGCATAGTTTCAAAATTTCCAAAGCATTGTGAGCTTGTCCCTTTATCTGACAGCCAACACAACACTGCCTGACAAAATTTGTGCTATACAAATGCTATACAAGTATGTCAAGTTCTGATGCAATCCAAGCCCTTATTTTTTTCCCCATTCTATTGTGATACGTAAAACCCAAGACAATAGACAAAAAAAGTCTCTGTTGTTTGTGTGGTCTAAAATTCCTTCGGTCCTTACTCCTCAAAGCTGTAGTTTATGTACTGTACTTCAGGCAGAGCACTCATTGGTTCTCAACTCTCTCTCTCTCTCTCGCACACACACACACACACACACACACACACACACAGAGAGAGAGAGGCCACCCCTGTAACATAAGACAAAAATCAAACCTGCTAGAGTTTACCAGGGTGAGTTACAGACTGAGTCGCTGGAAGTCTCAGGAGTGCGCTGGGACTACCTCTAACTCAGTAAAAAGTTAGGTACTAGCTAATGTCTCCTCCATACACTAATGCAAACAGAAATTTCACAATAGAAAATGTCAGAAAACTGAGTTATTTTCTGAGAAGCTTGATTGAAGAGTATGTGCAAATGAAAATGTTCTGATGTATCTTGGTATTGTGATGATGCGGGTTCAGCTCCGTGCTCCCCTCGTTGGTGTGGGAGCCCTTGAACCCAACACCGTCGGTAATGTCACCGATGAGCTAGACAGTGAGGCAATAACAATGAGCAAGGGGATGGTTCAAAAATGTGCAAAGTGCTTTTATTAAAAGATGATCAAAACAATCAGTGTTCTAATAAAGTGCTGTGCAGTTCATTCAAAGTTTCAATAAATAAATAATCCATAAAAAGAAACGTGTGGAGGTTAAAATACACAAAAACAAAACAATCCTTTAAAATGAGGTTAAAACGTTCTTTCAGGAAGCAGTTTTTAAAAAACAAATGACAAGCCCGGTGCTTCTTTCCTGTTACGTTAGCGTCTCACCTGCTTCTCCCATGCGGGCCCTGCAACAGGTGAGACGCGCTCAACGCAGCTGACCTTCTGCCTATTCCTCCAGCTACTACTGTCAGTCGCTTTTCCGATCCTTGGCTCCGGTCGGCTCCCCCCGACAGCGACTTGGGACTTCCTCCCACAGCCAAGGCTCTCACGTGGAGGACTCCACACCCCAAGTCCTGACTCCCGCTGCCATCCGCGGCCTCATGCGGAGAATCATCCACCTCTGGTCACTCCCGTCCTTCCTGAAACAAACTCTGCAGGAGCTACAACAACTACTACGCCCTGGGTGTCGGCCTAACACCCAGGCTGTCTGCTCAGCTACCGCGAGCCTGCTCTCACTCGCTCACTATCTCGTACCGGCGCACACTCTCTCTCTTGCTTCCTGCTTTCTTCAGCAACCTCCGTCTTTCTTTCACCTTGTTCTCTTTTTCCTTCCCTACCTAACCATCTCGGGCTTCTCTATATATACAGAGAGGACATGGCAGCTGCAGCACATTAGCCCCAGGAACAATCACGGATGTGGGCAGTCTCTCACCTGTGCACTTAGGTGAGAAACGCCCACACCACAGATTGCCCTGCGGCTCGCTTCAGCTACCACGCCCCCTCGCTAAGCCGCGAGCACGGTGATTATTTATTTAAAATCGAACTGGCCTTTGCTGGAAGAGCTGTGGACCCATAACACCACAGGTATTCACCCCTTCATCATGTGCATCTGATATAATAATATTTGAACTTTTTGTTTTTAGTATTGATTTAAACTAAGTGTTATATTTCTATTACTAAACAGAAAATGTGAGATACAGTAATCCCTCGCTATATCGCGCTTCGCCTTTCGCGGCTTCACTCCATTGCGGATTTTATATGTAAGCATATTTAAATATATATCGCGGATTTTTTGCTGGTTCGCGGATTTCTGCGGACAATGGGTCTTTTAATTTCTGGTACATGCTTCCTCAGTTGGTTTGCCCAGTTGATTTCATACAAGGGACACTATTGGCAGATGGCTGAGAAGCTACCCAACTTACTTTTCTCTGTCTCTCTTGCGCGGACTTTCTCTGATCCTGATGTAGGGGGATTGAGCAGGGGGGCTGTTCGCACACCTAGACGATACGGATGCTCGTCTAAAAATGCTGAAAGATTATCTTCACGTTGCTACCTTCTGTGCAGCTGCTTCGTGAAGCGACATGCTGCACAGTGCTTCGCATACTTAAAAGCTCGAAGGGCACGTATTGATTTTTGTTTGTTTTTCTCTGTCTCTCTTCTCTCTCTCTTTCTCTGCTCCTGACGGAGGGGGTGTGAGCTGCCGCCTTCAACAGCTTTGTGCCGTGGTGCTTCGCATACTTAAAAGCCAAACAGCCCTATTGATTTGTTTGCTTTCCTCAATCTCTCTCTGACAGTCTCTGCTCCTGACGCGCACTCCTTTGAAGAGGAAGATATGTTTGCATTCTTTTACTTGTGAGACGGAACTGTCATCTCTGTCTTGTCATGGAGCACAGTTTAAACTTTTGAAAAAGAGACAAATGTTTGTTTGCAGTGTTTGAATAAAGCTCCTGTCTCTCTACAACCTCCTGTGTTTCTGCACAAATCTGTGACCCAAGCATGACAATATAAAAATAACCATATAAACATATGGTTTCAACTTCGCGGATGGCTCTGGAACGCAACCCCCGCGATGGAGGAGGGATTACTGTAGTACATTTTGTATGTGCATGTACAACGATAAATAACACCATAACAATCATATTTTTCAATGTAAACCCTAAACTTTAAATCCCACCAAGGTAATATCTTCCCATTTTGCCTAGTTAACTTGTTTTTCCTTTTCTTTTAACTATTTCTTTGATATCTTATAAAGCACTTTGAGCTACATTCTGTGTATGAAAATGTGCTATAGAAATAAATGTTGGCACATTATTACTTAATGCAGAAACACAAAAACAAACAATTATTTTAATAATTTGTTTGAAATGGTAACCAAAAAACCTCAACTCTGCTTACTAAGTCAAAAACATTCTATTTCAGTATTTGTTTCTTGGTAAGTCATATTAACAGTAACCTAGCAAGGCCTAATAAAAATATGACTAAACATAAGCAGCATTTAAGGCTGCAGAAGGCTGAACTAGAGAAGGTTTATACAGTATCACACCATTTTCTGCAAAGGCAACTGTTCTTACCCTTCTTTGGAACAAAACTGGTAAAACTTTTTACATGTGGCTTGAAGCAGTCTTAGTCCCCCAAAGTATCTAATAAAAACAGAAAAAAATGACAGTGAAATACAGGAACACGGCACAAAAATCAAATTCAACAAAGTTGGAAGGGGGCACTTATAAGAAGATAAACAATAATATCAACAAAATCATTCCCATCTCCAATCCACCTTAATAAAATGGTAAGTATCTGTGTGCCCTTCCAGTTGCTATGTATCTATCATTCCAAATGATGACTGACCACACACATTAACACTGCTTTTATGAATCTAATACCAAATGGCATATAACAGAGACATGTGCGTTGCATTTGTCATTCCGACACATGGCATATCACAAACATTTGTAATAATGCATTTTATAAATTACAAATGTTTGTGATGGGCCATCTATTGAAATTACAAATGCAACTGATCTTATTACTATAGGCATTACAAAATACATTCCAATAGATGGTATGTTTCAAATATTAACCCTGAAGTGTACATTTATTACTTAAATGTCAACACATCTTAGAATGGTAGCACAGCTAGTCCACTACATTTGTACAATCCAGCACATATGTACGACTTATCTGGAAGAGCTTTGACAGATAGATTTATACTGCTGATGAGGAGTGAACCATTATTAATTATTGGCCTATAATGCTCAATGTAAACAACAAATCCCATCTTCATTAATGTCTGTGTATACATGTTCTGCCATTCATTACAGAACACTCTGCATTTTATATACAACCTTTTCAAGTGTGTAATAAAAAGGGACCATCCTCTAGCCCTTCTCAAATTGTAGAGATTTTTAACCACTGATGAATGAATTCAAAATAGAATGATAATGAACTTGTCACTTTAAACATAAAAGGTACCAACACATACATGCATTCAACTTATGCTGGGCTCATATAATATCAAAACAGACAGAAGAGCAGAGTTTCCTAGTTAGGAATTTTATGCAAATAGTCTATGAAGTCTAAGGTCTGAGATGGACAACTCAGAGAAAAAAATTAAGTCACCTTAATTCCCCACGTTGTGACGCCATACTGACCTTTCATCTTAGTCAATTGTATAAAATATTCAGTCAGAAATGGCATTTTTGTGGTCAAATTGCATTTGTAGTGACAGGACATATTTTTAGTTTGACTTTTACTATCTCAAAAAATAGTCCCCTAAGTGAAAAGATCATCATGTTTCTACCAACAATCTGACTTCCAACTCCTGTGAACAAACTGAAGAAGAAAGGGAGCTCTGAAAAAAGCCCAATAGCACTTGAACGCTCCATTAGAGAATTAGATAAACTCTGGGTGACAAAACCAATTTAGCTTTCACCCAGCTTTATCCATCAGGGTTATGCTATAACACAGAAATACAGTAATAATAAACTATTGACAAATGTTATAGTTTTGGTGTATTTTTTAACATCAAAGTGATACAATATCTAGTGTGAACAAATATAGAAGCAACTTCTTTTCTTCTTGGCTAAAAAGAGGCAAGTTCTCCATGCCCCACAGCAGTAACTCTTAAAGAGCATTCCATACTTTACCATATTACTTACAAACAGCTGAAGTCTTAATACCACTAGTATAACTATCAATCCTGTATTGGTGTTACACACATTATAATTGTGTAATTACTCTCCAATTAAAAGTGTTAGTCTAAGGTGTGGAAATAACAGTGAAATCATTATCATTCAACCTCTAAAATGCAATTTAATAAGTTGGACACTGTAATAACATACCCTTCCTTCCTGCTGATATAATAAAGATCCTGCAGGCTTCCAAATCTAGTAGGATCATTTAAAGGATGAGGCAGTAACTCCTGTTAAAAAATACATGTGTGTTAGAAAACTTCAAATAAATGCACCCCTGCTTTTCATTCATTCATATAGCATTGCTTTTGTTTTTTTTCTAAAAATACCACAACTGTTATCATACCTAATCTGCACTCCTTTTCTGAATGACATTTTATGTTTGGGTGGTGTGGTTGATGATGTGACTTAAGAAGCAATTCACTAACTGACCCTGTAGACTTTAGACTTTAAAAACTTATGATCAGGCTTTTCAAAAAGTCTCTCATGTGTCAACTTCTTTATACTGTACATGCTGTTGACCTTCTGTTCAACAAAATTTCTAAGTCAGATGTCAATTTTGCATATAGTTGATGTTTAAACATCAAAGCTTTTTCCTGCTCCAAATGTATTGTGCCAGATACAAGTATTATATAACTAGCTACAGAAAGAATTTAGAAAGATGAGTATTGCTGTTTGGCAGCATGATAGCCCAGCAGTTAGGATTGCAGTCATACAGCATAAGCACCCTGAAGAGTAGGCACTATTAAGTGTTGCTTTTACAAGATATAGTTAAAAACAAGTAACCTCAATATGTTTGGGAAAACAGTTGAATTACAGCATGAACCTAACACTTAATTTACCTTCTTTGAAGAATTAGTCCAAAACCAGTTTTTCCAAGGTTGCTAACAATAACATAGCAACCGATCAACTACTTGTTTAAGTTGGAAAAACTACTGAAGCAAAGAATTGCCTCCCAAAAGAAAAGAAAAGAAAAAAAAATTCACCACAGAAAGAGTTAAGATATTTTGAATCTTACAAGAGTCTGGCTTTCAGTGAGAGTGACTTCTGCCCAAAAGTTAGCAATGGTCATGGCAATGGTTTTACCGTGAAATCCATCAGAAGGATTTCCCATGATTCCAATCCTTAAAAATAAATGAAAGAATAAATAAATAAAATAAAAAAAGAGAAAAGAGGCATTACAAAAAAAAAAAAAAGAGCTGTAGTGTTCCCATTCTTTATACAGTACTTCAGCACCAACTTCAATCCCCAAAAGCAGCTTAAACTAAATATACAGTATCATTACAGTGTAGCAAAGGATCTCATTAAGGCAACGGTTCATTGCTTAAAGACTAAAGTTGACCATACCAAAATTTTATATGAATTGTGAAAACAGATATAGTTTTATGGTGGCTACTATATTTACAGCATAGCTATAAAACTCAATTTTTCCTTTTTCTGCTTATGGCCATGAGAAGCAAGAAAACAATGCTATAATTCCATTTAATTTCCAAGGACTACTACTACTGTAAACCGGGAGCAGCAACAGTAAAGAGACAACAGGTTATAAAAATTAACCCCTTTAAATAAAAAGCTTATTTTGGGTACCTCAGGAGGCAACCTATCACACACTCAAAAGAAAAGGAATAATTATTTTCCGTAGAATGCTGCACAGTGTGCACTATCACAATGAAGTCAGTTGCAGAACAATCTGTCAGTTTATACAATAACAATAAACATTTTCAGGGTTCTTTAAATGCTTTTGATTTCTCTAAAGCAGATTGCTACAGGTTTGCCTATTTTAAATTAGAAAATATTAAAAGAGGTTCAGGAATTTATTTACCTTGCATATGACCGGTGAGTGATTGATTTACCAGGAGTCCCATGATATTTAGTAGCATAATGAGTCAGCCATTTGGTATAGTCAGACAACCCCTGTAACACAAAAGATATCACAAGTAATTAAGAAACAAATAATTAAAATCACGTAATGTAGTTACCAAAATATTTGTTCTCAAACTTGCGGGGAAAACTCAGGGGTTGGAAGAAATCTCACAATGTTTAGTGTGGTGATGAGGTGTCATCTGTTGCACAGTTGCTGTCAGATCCCAATCTGGGTGGTTCGCCATGTAATCAGCGCATGCTCCCAACCTCTAACCAAATTATCCAGGGGGTCAAAGTGTGTACCACTGTTCTGCTGGTCATAAAGGGGTATCACATTGAAATGATGGTTAGCACTGCTACTTTGCAGCTCCTCAAGGATCACGGTCTAGCTTGGGCAAGATCTAGTTCAAATTTGTTCCTACTCCCATATTCACTTCTGTCTCTAGGAACACAATCATCTTCTAATATCTCAAAGGCAAGCATATTAAATTAAATGCTGACTTACGCTAAGCTGCCCTAGCATAGGATAGCACCTAAAGACAGAGTGGTGGCCCTTTTCCTTTCTCATGCCAGATGTTGCTCTAGACTTACTCTATTAGCATATCCTTTTTCTAAAAAAATGAATTAATGTCCTTGCATAACTAGAGTTACATAAAATAAATGTAATAATATATATTACAGATTCATGGCTGTTAGTGACAAAGATTGGCTTTCTTATTTAATTATATGGATAGAACAGCAAGTTTGACATGGCTGGAACAGACTATTTAACATGAAAGAGAAGAGGAGGGTCAGACCTTGTCTTCATCATCATTCAATCTGAGGTGCACATGGTGGTAAAACAATTCAGAAGAGCCAGATGGGTTGCAATAAGTTTACTATATTAATACAAATTAATTCAGCAGACTGGGCTAAGAAAAATATACAGCATATTGACATAATTTGTTTTCTTCCTATACAGTATGTTCTGATGTACAGTGTAACTTTAAATATTTTGATTGTGGCGGACGGATGGGACCCATGCTCAGCCAGGACGCCTGGAAGGACAGGGAGAGCTAGTATACCTGCCCCGGGCCAGGAGAGGGCAACTGCCCTGGTCTGTATGGGGGCCACAGGAACTGAGCATGAAAGCTCAACCTTATTGGGGCCCGTGGCCACCCGGAGGATTGAGGAGCCCTGGATGTCAGCACTTCCGCCACACATGGAAGTGCTGCCGGAAGGTCGTCAGAGAGCACCTGGAGCACATCTGTGCGGTTACAAAAGAGACCGCCTCCTTCAAATGAAAGAGCCAGAATCGGGAGGAAGAAGGCAATGCTCGGGAGGAGTGAAGGAAAGGCAGCAGGAGAAGTCTAGAGGGAGAGAAAAGGACTCTTATAAAGGTGTTTGGTGCAAGAGCATTGTGTTGTGTGCCGGACTGTTGTAAATGAACCATGTGTTTTGGAACATTCGGTGTCTGTCTGTGTCTGGAGCTAACTAGCACACCTTGTTCCCTGAACATTTTTTATCTCATTAGCCATGTTTTGTTAATTGTTAAAATGTAAAATTTCAATATACTTCATCATATACTTCCAACAGTAAACTGTGGCATCAAAAAATACAACAATCGCTCCACTACACAACCTGTTCACTTACATATTTTCTTTCTTCAACTGTAGCCAAAATTAATTTCAATAAAGCTCTAAGAAAAACAAAACTGGAAAGTCTTCCCAAAAAAAAAAAAATCAAAATACAGCACCTTGGTTAATAAATCCTTTGAGAAAGAAGGTCTTTTACAACAAAGTTGGTATGTACAAATTAATTTACCAATCCACTAGAGCGCTAGATAGTCCTTGTGCAACCCCAAAAGATGGAACTGAAGTTGTAAGTCACTGATACACACTAACTATAACAATTGTACTGTAATTATTTCATGAGTACTGTATTTTAATATTTTTATGAAGTAGTAACATTTTACCGAGTATGTCAAAAAGACATAAAGCAATGTATAGTATTTAGAAACTAAAATAGAAATTATAAAGAGATTAGAGACACTTGATGAAAACAGCTGTGAAAAGATCAGGATGGCAGCAGTTCAGTTGAGGAACAAACAATGATCCTTTTAAAGGCCTCCTAACTCAATATTGTCTGAAGTGTCTATACATTCCTCATTTCTCACTCCCAAGTTGTTGAAGTATGAACCCATATTTCTCCTCTGGTACATCTATATCTGACAACAAAGTTTCTTATAAGGAACTAAAGGACTTAATCTAATTACCATAATTAACCGAGCTATTATTGAACCCGAAAGGCAAATCTGGTGAAATAAAGTAAATTAATTGTTCCCCACTTAAACCATGCCAATATAATGCAAGGCCTACTTACAAACACATGAAAATCCAAGAGATTCTTCTTACTTCTCTTCCTTACATCAACCACATTAAAAAAAGAAATATTCAACCTCTCCTTACCTACTTCCCAAAAGTTTCTATATCTCAGCTTAATAATGATCACTCTCCTTCAAAGTGAAACATACGATTTGCAGAGAAAAATATTTAAATTTGCCCAGCACTTCATTAGTAGCTCTTCCATCCATCCGTCAGCTTCTTCCCTTCCCAAATATAAAATTACAGGTAAAATTCCGTTACAACAAACTACCAGGGACCCAAAAAATATTTTGTTGTAATGAAAATTCTGTCGTAATGAGATTCTGCATTTGTTGCTATAGTGCTTTCTTTAACTTGCGTGACAATGAGTTAAATTCCAGTGGATGTTTTTCAAAAAAGGTATCACTGAAAACCACCGAAAACAAAAACAGGAAAAAAACAGTACGAGGAAAGTTTGAAGAAAGAAACATTGTTAAAAAAAAAAAAAATTCTGTTTGGGGATCTTTGTGCACAACTGAGCTGCGACCACAGAACTAACTACTCTGTGGATGATTCATTCAAGCATTTCAAGGTCTTTTGGGCACTTCATTGTAATGAAAGTATCTGCTGAATGTACTTCGTAGTAATGAAATTTCTATAGACTTGTGTCATATGGGGAAATTGTCGGGACCACAAAAATACTTTGTTGTAATATATTCGTTGTAATGGAATTTTACGTGTATTTCCCTTCTATTCCAATTCATTTTCTTATAATATTCAGGGGAGAACATTATTTCAGTCTGCAGATAAGTTCAAAGAAATGCTCCACATAATTCTCCAGGCCTCCTTATTTGTCCCAGTATCATTTTAAGACACTTGCCACAGTGTGCAAATGCTTGCTTACTATAAGTGTACCCTACTTCCATGTCACTAGAAATGTATGCCTCCCTTAAGCTAAACTTCCTCTTGCACTGAAGCAACTTTAACAATATTTTCTGAACTAAGCACAATGCTCTGCTTTCTCATGAACTCACCCACTCCAACATGAAACTGTGCAACCACTTCGACTGAAAAATTGATTTGGGGTTAAACTTCCATTAATACCACCAGATGTTAATTCTATTAAACATACCATATTTTAGTTATGTCAGCATTGGTAACATTCATTGTCACAAAAGGTATTCTTACCACTTGCCCAATTAACTGAAAACCTGTTGGCAGCTTCATTCCATTTACTGAAACATTTAATTCATTTATTAACCATTGCTACAAAAAAAAAAAAACACAAACATGTAGTTAGAAAGTTACACTCCATATACCAAATGTTATACCACATTTGCAAATTATATTTTTAATAATTTTAGTCTGAAATATGCCCAGTACCCAAAGACTCATGATAGAATGGTAGGTCCTCTGTTTGTCCACTATTATAAATATACAGCCTACAGACATAATAGTATCAAGAGGTAAGATTATGATATTTTTGTAAAAATATTTCAGTAGGCAAATTTTTTGACACAAGAAGTGTGTGATCTGGAAGACTAAGGAAAGAATCCATTCCTATTTCTTAATAGCTTTCAAAAACACACTATTCTTAAAAATTACTACAAAAAAGATTTTCAGTTACTAACATTAACAAGAATCACTAATTTATATTTACTGGTACCAGGAAATTAAAACCAGAGTCATTAATGTAAAATAAATCTGCATACCAGGTACTTCCCCAGAACTCTGTCATTAACATTCTCCTTCAGATGAAGAAATTCACTAATGGAGGGCAATGTGTCTTTTCGTAAGCAGTAAAACACCACACTAGCCAGCCTTGAGTTGGTGATTCCTGCAACAGGTTTTTCATAAAATTTTATAATCCTGCAATTCACAAGAGGCAATTACAGTATTAACAATGTGCATGACGCCTCAGCTGGTAAGACATCTATTGTGCTATTGTGAGAATAAAACATCTTTCAGAACAGTTGTGTAATCAAGTTTCATGAGCTATCAAATAAAAAGCCCTTGAACAATACTAATTTGTCTGGTCTAATTCTTTCAGGAACCAACAATATAAAAGTGTGTGGGGTGGGGAGACAGAAATATTTTAATGTGATGTATTTTCTTTAGTCAAAGTATGACCGACAAATGCTCATAATGGAAACCACTGACACTTCATCACAGTCACTTGTCCTATAGCAACATCCTCATACCTTTTACTGCTACACTGCCTGAAAACATCCATCTATTTACCTATCTTTCTAACCCACTTATCCTGTTCCGAGTCAGAGAGTCAGTGTCCATCACACTAACATTGCCTGGACACAAAATGTTCACACACATACATGCGTATACACATACGTACTGATTTACTGTATGTAGTGTGAAATAAATCACTTTTAATAGACCTTTTCAATTATTAAAAAATAGAAAAATCTCTTTGGCATAGATTAAATGGGTCGTCAGGCCCCAGTATTGAAAGCTGTATGCCAAAGGTTTTGCTGGTCGAGGGTGGAATGGCAAGTGTACAATGTAGCAGTAATCATCCTATCCTTTGACCTGTACTCCTCTTTATTTGTTCATTGCTTTCCTGTGGAGTCTGTAGTGTGTGGTGTGCCTCTCTCATTCACTCAGGCTAACTCCAGCCATTTGTTATACTGTATCAGATCTCTATACAGGGCTAGTTGGGTTAGGTGAGGGGTGGTTTCATATTTTTGCTTATTTAAGGTATTTCTAAATTGATTGTATTTTCCTTGATCAAACTATGCTTTTGCTTTTTATTAAATAAACTGTAATCACAAAATAAATAAAACCTTTTAAAATTACAGATTTTAAAAAATCATAAATCTTTTATTATTACAGATATAAAAAGTGATATTACCTAAGTCACTATTGTAGGACCATTTTTGTTAAGAATAAAAAAAAATATATAGAGAGATGAACAGGGTACTAAAGTATTTAAACATCCACAATAATTGAAAGGAAACTTCCCCACATGATGCCCTACCACTGCCCAAAAACAGTCCCATATAAAAGTGTTCCACAACAACAGAATACTAGTTTTCTTATTGTGTCAAAGGCAAGACGGTGGTCATTGGCACCCATGCATGCACCGCAACTTAGGAGAGAAGGGAGAAAAATAATACTAAAGGGAGAAAAGGCCAGGAGAAACCAGAAGTAATAAACACCTTAGGACAATAATTGTTGTTAATAACGTAGAGGTTTGTCACTGCTGTTAAGAAGGACAACTATAATAAAAAAAGGTTGGTCTGGTGTCCCTTTGATTCCTGCACCAGAGAACTCATACAAAATTTGGCTATAAAGAGAAGATTTCCAGTTAGTAAATAAGTGGAGATTAGTAGAAATTTATTGGCAGACTTGTGCATTTTTTTCAGCAAGTGTCCCCAAGCAAAGAGTTGTTGCTGTACGAAGCAGTGAAATGATCAGGGAAAAAAAAAAAAAAAAAAAAAAAAAAAAAAAAAAAAAAACAGTTAAAAAACATACATAGATTTAGAAGTAGCTAAATTTGACTAAATATGTAGCCAAGAAGATAAGGGCAAGTATGGGTCCGGGAGGGCAAGCTAGTACCAAAGTATCTGTAGGAAAAAAGCTCAGTGGTACAGTTCCAAATATGACCACACCAACCCATCTTCAGAGAGATTGGGAATTTGGTCGATGCATAGCCAGTGAGAATAACAGAAGTACATTACTCATGAAGATAAAGATGTGGAACAACATTCATTTTTGCAATTACCAGACTAAAACTGAAGGTTACTGGGTGAGATGACCAAAAGCTTAAGGAATCTTGGATTTATTTTAAAATTCAGTGTTAATTGCAATAATAACCTGAAATACAGGGAAGATATCAATACTTGTGGTTGTTAATAATAATATTGTTTAATTGATTTAGCTTTAAGGATCAAAGAAGTGCATGGGCATTGTTTATAGGACTCATTTAAGGGAAGTAAAGCTGCCTTAGCCCAATTAATTTTATATCCACAGACCCTTGAAAAGAGTTAAATATTATCAGAATTTAAAGGTAATCAGAGGGGCATTTCCAAGGAAGTATAGAATATCACCACCATCATAGACAGCTATTTTACATAGAGATCCATGAATGTCAATTGGAGTAAACTTCTTAAAAGTGCAACATTAAAAAGTAACAGAGGAAAAAGGGGCACTCCTGTCTGGAACCTCTGTTAATTTGGAAAGAGTGGGCTGTTGCACCTTTTATAGGCTTTAAATTCTCATTTTAATGTTTTTTCTCAAACTTCATGGATTTCTGTAGAAGTAGATCAAGTAGAAAAAGTATAAATGCTACAACAGCCACAAGATGTCACTGGTTTATTTTGCCAAAACTATGAGCACACTAACATTTTTGTTATTTCCTCTTAAGTCACCATTTGGCCTTTAGTATTATTGACAGGCTCATCAAAAATATATATTATCACTATTTGAAAATGAATTCTGCTCTAGATTTAAAATATAAAAAAAAACCCATCAAAATGTCCAGAAGACATCAGCAATTTCAAAGGACACAAGGAAGCTGTATTTACAATGAGTCTAGAATTACCAAAACGAGAATGGATAGTTTATGATGCATTGGCAGTATTAGTGTAGCCTACAAAAGGAAGAGCAATAATTGGTTCAAAAGCCTTCGGGTCAAACTGTTTAGCTTTACAAAATAATATGCAAGTTTTAAATATTTTTTTATTCACTTAAAACTGTGTCAAGCTCTTCAATCAGCATTCAAGAGTATTATGTACTGGCATTAAAAAAAAACAATGGTTACATTTGCCAAAATGTTGAGGGCCACATAGCCTAAAGCTCTTGAAAACCACATTAAAATTCACAAATATCTACTACACGGAAGACAGTCAGAGAAAACACAACCTCAGAATCTGTTTCTTTTTTTTTCTGAAACATGGGGGAACACTCTCACTGAAGGCATAGGGTTGGTATTATACGGTAAACCATAAATTTAATGAATAAAGCATAGCAAAAAAGGTCATAATTTCAGTAAATCAAATAGTTGAATATTTATAAATTTTTGTTCTTATATTTCAGCTACAAGTTCAAAATCAAAAGAGATCGTCACAGATATAACCAGTAAAGCTTCAGTTGTCTTTTCTGGCCATTATTTTAGCATGTAATCCATAATAAGGATTAGAATAAGAACAAATAAACATATCAGCTGGTCTGTCCTGAAAAGTGCAGCAGCAAAATGGCTGCATTCACTACTAGCAGTATTACAACTTGGGCATGGCAAAACACTATGGCTTCATTTAGAAGAAGGAAAAGCCACAGATAAGATTGTGATCAAGGGTCAAGTCACTTCCTTCTCATCCAGCAGGTTGAATTTTAAGCTTTCCAGGGAACAATAAGTGCTTTAAAAATATTTGGGAATATATGTGTTGTTCTGTATCTTGAAAAACTGCAGTGCCCCTATCCAACATATTGCAATTAACATTATATAAGGATAAGTTCAACTAAAGCCCATGTCACATTAGGTAACTTTTCTAACAGTTTTCAGTCGTAGCCATCTTTTACATAATCTTACTCAGTCACTGGCACACTCCCGTATCTTCCAGGTGCCTAAAGCAACATATCCAATGACAACTTAAACTGGCTTGATTTTCTTTTTAGTCAGAGGGGAAAGACTGGGTGGGCAGGAGAGCTGACAAGTAATGAATGAATGCTCATCCAGAAGCACAATGCATAGAGTGCAGTAACAAGGAAACAGGACTTTTTTTTTTAACATCACAAATAGAAGAGACACTCATCTGTCTGATGTCTCATGTTTTATGTACTAAAAAGGGAAAAAAAAAAAAAAAAAAAAAGGCCAGAGATTGCTGCTGAATTCGCCGCTATTACCCTGCATACAGAGCTAGCTCAGTCAAGCAACACAGGGACTGTGAACTTCGCAAATGTCTGATGCCTCGCATTTTGCATATTACATATTTTACATAAAATAGGGGGTAATCAATACATAAATAGGTGCTTCATTGTTAAATGTGTCATGGGCCGAGATTTTCAGTTGTGCAATTTGACATGGTGTAGCAACAAGATCAGCAACTTCGGTTGGCAAATCTGACATACCCCATGACAAAAATATGTAATGTGTCATTGGCTTAAAGCAAAGTTGATAATTACACCCAGTTTAAATAAAAATTGACAAATGTTCCATTCAAGACAGTACTTTAGAACCGTCAAATTTATAGTAAAGAGCTACTATTAAAATTTTAAAAGATGTCACTTATACTGCCTAGTCTATTAGAAATTAAAATGCCTATCAGCATTTTAGAGATGCATTCAGCAGTTGAATTTCAGTCAAATTACCTGTGAGTGTCAGGACACACTTCCACTATCCCCCGTGATGTTGTTTCCTCATCATTTTCCATCTCGTAATAAATTGCCAGTTCACCTTCCTGAAGGGCAAGCAATACACATAAAATACATGCCATCTATAGGCTAATTTAAAAGGTTAAAACTCATACAGACAAACAGACTCAAGCAAATACTGAATTTTAAAATGTTTCTTCCAATCTGTACAGTCTTACAAAACGACACAAGGACCTGCATGGACAATTGCCCAGGGGGGTCTGCCCCTCTGGGCCTTCATTACAGACAGAGGCTAGGGCAAACACAGATATACACATTCATTAGGTTTATCTGATGTGTGCAATACTGAGCCCTTTGAAGGACTGTCTAGAATTGATTCCTACTTTGTAGTCAATACTGCTAGGATAGGCTCCATCCCCTCAAAACGCTGAATTGGATTAAATGGGTTGGAGAATGAAATATTAATCTAGATGGTAAAAAACAGTATAAACAATTAATACTTCTGAAACCTTTCACTGATTGAGGTATTGTGTCAAATCAAACAGTAAAACAAGATAAAAATCAATGTGAAGTCATTGTCCGAAGCACTTAAGTTTAGTTCAAAAATTAAATTGCAGTCGGTTGAATACCTACTTTACAGTTAACTATATGAAAAAGTATGACATGTGCAACAGCAGAGTATAATTGGAAAAAAAGCTAATTGCATGAAGTCAGAAACAGGACAATAAATAAATGAAATGAAGCATACTTACTCTCATCTTAAAGAAACGAAGGACCTGAGCAATATCAAATTTCTGATCTGCACAAAGCATATCTCCTGCAATCTAAAAGAAAAAGAAAATCATTCAGAGAAACTCCATTTCATCTCCATATTAAATTTAACAATTTCCTAAGAATCTACCTAATAGTTAGTAGTTCTATTTGTGAATGCATGATGTTTTTGAGCACAGATGAGGAAAAATTATATGAGAATGAACTGAAATCCGTCTTAAGTAATCAGTCCTTCCTAATAAAAAAAACATATCTTGTGAGAAATTTTGTATATAGAAAGAGAATTTTATAATCTTTGTTTATATGTATTTAAATTTGATGCATTCCTTCGGAAGACTGCAAAAATGTCCTAAGTGCCATAGCCATGCTATGATTCAGCTGATTAAACTACTAGAGGCTATATTGTAGACACTGCTATTGTAAACTGGCAAGACTAGCCTCTAGCAAGACAAAATAATTTTTTGAATTTAAGCATTTGTAAAATGTTTCTAGTATGTATCAGTTTTCTGGGTGCTCTTACTAGGATGTTTTTTGCATGTTATTTCTGGAGGCAGTTTGATTCAAACAGAAAAATATACTTATTAAAAGAAAAGTGATGAACCAAATCTGCTCTTGCTTTTTATCCATGTATGGTACATGTGCTGCCAGATCTAAACATATAAAGGCACTGATTCCCAAAAAAATGCACTTCTTACTTTATCTTGTTACTTCAAATTATATTCTTATGTGATCTGTAAAGAGGCTGGTGCTATGCCCTGTGAATATAAATAAATGTAAAATTGAAAGATGTTGTATAGAATAACATTACAAAGTTGTCACTCTTTATTTTCTTGGACATTTGGCATTATGATGCTATGCTCTTTATCGTCTGCTATTAAGGCATAATTTACTGTTTCACGAATTGTCAAAGTTGTGACCTACAAGCCGACTATGGAGAATACGTTAAAGCGAAGAAATAATATGGCTGTGAAAATAGCCATTGATTTGTTTGTCTCCTTTTCAGCAGCAGTGAACCCTTATCCAAACAGTGAGCAATAACTGTGATAAAGCCCACCCAATACTGCAGCTATCCACTTGTGCAACTTTTGTAAAAGTCTCGAATCCCTGAGTAACTAATTCACAGAGGACTAGGAAGATCAAGATGTATTTTTACAGTCTTAAGTAATAGATATCATACTTACTAAGCAACATTATGCATAGCTACAGCCATAGTCATTGTCTGGATTCTGCACAACTGTTACCAGAATAGACCAACTACAGAAAATCTTTAGAGGGTAATTTTGATAAATTGATAATAATTAGTAATTGTCATTGTGACACTGTCTCACATTTTTGTTGGGTACATTTCCAAATTATAACCTAAAAATGAGTGACAAACAATGTATATTGCAATATTATTCAAAGGACGAACCCGAGAAGGTTAACTGAAGCAGGTTTATATCAAACAAGATTAATGCAGCATTTAATGTTCAAAAAGATTCTACTCAATTTGACTGCTATGTCACTACAATGATAATTTGCACAATAGCTATCAGATTCCTATATTTACTTTTATCAAATCAGACTGGAGCAATCTGGTTGGCAAATACACAGTAATGTGTGTCTGTCTAAAATATTTCTCTCCCTATATATATGCATACATGTACATACGTGTACATGTACATAAGTGCAAAAGGCACTTTAGACAGTTCACAAAAATATTTGTCTGAGATGGTTATTTAATGCCTTCTAGATTAGTATGTCAAAAGAAGAGTATATTTTAGAGTTCCAAAAATTCCTTTTGGAAAAAGTGAAGCAATACAATATAATATCAGAATGTCCTTAAAGAAAAACTAACAGTCACAGACTACCTTCCAAGTAAAAATCTTTGTAGATCTTTGTAGAAAGGTGTTAATGGTCAATGACATTGTGCAGTAAAATTAACCAAAGTGATAATCTGAAACAGAAACAGTTAAATAAAACTAGGCACAGGACAACCATACGACATCTACTTCAATTTCACCTTTTTGGTAATTTAACATATAAATGCAGCACATGTCATCACATGATAGATGTGGCCATTGAAATTATGAAATAAGCTTCCAAATAGCGTAAGAAAACAAGCAATTCTAAGTGTGCCTTTTTCAGTTATTACTGCCTAGTTGCTTACAGAATAGATACAACAATTCACATCAGGGCATCAACACTCAGTGTCCATAGTGGCCTTTGGTGATGACTGAGGTTAATCCACACCCACCCCCTGCCCTGAAAGATGGCAAACAACTGAGTAAAGTGTCCAGTCTCCTTTGAAAATGGCTAAATATGACAACAATGTTTTGCTTTGTCCGTTCTTCCTTCTTAAAAATGAAATGGACATGCTGTTTTGCAATACATGTACAATCTCAAAACGCAGACCAATACTCAATACAATTTGAATTGAAAAATTGGCTTATTCTGTTATTTCTAAGGCTTTTTCATTCACCTGTGGATCTGTGTACACATAAGCACCATTGTAATCTACAAGAACAGACCATTTATAAAATGTGTGGGAAAAAAAAAAGTTTAAATTTTAGAACACAATTTTATGTGGCAAATTAATGTATAACATGATTGTGAAGCAATAACTTAATACCATAATGTGACACATAATGAAGAATGTGCAAAAGAATATTAATTTGCATTTACATTACACTTTGATATTTCTTTAATATACTAAGAAATTGCAAATTATAGTGCAATCTATTCTCACATTTCTACATCTGGGTTACACTATTTCCTCGGGATTAAAAACGCAATCAATGCAAGTCTAAATCAGTAAACAATTTAACCACTAGTCTATACTATGTGTTTACTGTGGCATTCAATATGCCAGAATAAATTCTATCACTATTTTTCAAACATTCTTACCACCATAATGTCATCCTGAAGGTGTCGACTCTGAATCACTAGTTCCAGGTCAGCTACTGCTCCTAGTCTTTTCTCATAAGTGGTTGTGCCATCATTAATGATGTTCTCCACTGGGAAGTTGTTAGCAGTAGCCCAGCGTTCATAGTGCTTGAACCTGTAATGTAAAAATATTTAGTAAATATTTATTAAAAAAAAAAAAAAAAAACACACTTTATAAATCTCCTCTCTCCCTACTTCCATATTTTTCTCAGAAAACCCACCAAGATAATAACTTCCTTATTCTTTTACATTGTTAGGCATCACTCAATTCACCTTTACTAACTCTCCACCCAACTTCCCACCCTGGACACCTGCTTATCTCCGTTTCTTCCAAAATCACTGTCTCACAACCTGCTGCAATAACATACTCTTTCTAAAACTAGCTCTTCAACAAAGCAAAGTTTACTCTTTTGTTTAAAAAAAAAGATTGTATAAATCACCTTTTTACACTTAAAGCATATGTTTTTATTGTGGATAGGAAGCATCTGTTCTAATCTTTCCAGTTTTCACCTCATATCATGAAATTTTTACCCTGCTATTTTAGTACAAATGTGTCATTAACTCAATCCAGTGACAGTAAAACTAGGGTCAAAAAAAAAGAAAAGAAATTTCTAATATCAGTGAGTCTGGAAAAGATTACCCAATAATTTTTAGGTTTCTGAGCCTCCATTCGACCAAATTGCCATGTGATAAATTCACCTGCTAAAGGGCTTGCCATTTGTGACATCACAACTTTCCTTCACTTCACTTGCATTACATTAGGTCACTGTAGATTTTCTGTTCCATCCATTGTTAATGAAGTAAGATTAGCACTACAGTAGACCCCCACGAAGACGCGGTTCAGGGTTTGTGGCCTCAGACGTTTGCAGATATTTCCTTAGAACCTAACTAATAATTGTTTGTGGAAACAGCAAATATCCTCCATAATTTTTTATGCCTTTTTTCATGGGAATACTGCACTGTAGAGAGAATAGGAAGCAACCGTAGAGGAAAACACGGCTTGGGATGGTGAAAGTAGTCAATCCCAGTGCATTGTATTCGACTAGAATTTGAAACTAACTCCCAGCAGTCCTTGCAGTGGCTCTGATTTGTCTTCTGCTGAGGGTGGAGGGGCTGTTGGGGTCAAAGGATGTTAACGCTGCTTTTAAAAAGGGGGCCGGTGACCAAAAGACAAAAAAAGTTTTGTAATTTGTGTTTCAAGTTCCTGTCTCTCTGCTTGCCTTCTGTTGGGTTATCTGTACTTATTCGTTTTGTCCTGGATCGTTTCATGGTTGGGGTCTGGATTGTCGGCCGTTTGCCTGTGTACATGAGGACTCTAAGTGGATTCATTGCTATCCTGCGAAGAAAGGAACGCTCCTGGACCCATCCACCCATCTTCACCATTTCAGGAAGTACTGGTAGGACTATCTTTACATTCCCATTCAACATGTGGATCTCTGGACTATCTATCTTCATCATTACATTTCATCTGTTACCATTTTTCATGGACTTTACTATGTGTGTTCTGTTGGTGCTTTGTTGTATTTAATGTATAATCACTGTAAGGGGAACAGGGGTGGTATCATTGTTTTCATTACATTCTTTATTTGCTGTTTGATTACCGGTTTGCTTTGTTTTTGTCTCTGTTTGTGAGTGCGTGTGGGTTGGGTCAAGGCTGGGGGTGTCCCTGGAATCTCCACAATAAAAATAAATAAATCATCGTCGAGGTGAATCTTAGTGGCACCAGACCGCTACAACGTTATTCATTTCTCCTTGCTGCTGACTGACTGCTGCCCTGTGATGCATCTCCAGCCGAGTGTTCTCGCGTTTTCCGTTTTGTTCTTCTTAATCCTTAAACCGCCGCAACTGGCTATAGTCGTTTCCCAGTGCCATTTGCCAGAACGTAGGAGCCGAGTATATTCGGCGACATACATTCATTTAATGCTGCAACCAGCTATTGTCAGTTCCCAGTGCAATTTACCAGCACGCAGGTGCTGATCAGTCAGTGCTGTACATTCGTTGAGCAGCCAGCTCATGACCACTGCTGGCCCCTACAGCACTGCAGCCTCACTGTCTCTGGGATTGAGCCGCTGCACTAGACTAGTCTGCCAGCATCAGCGCTTACCTCTGTGTGCTTGCGTGCAGCCAGTTCAAGCACAGTTGGCTCGGTGATTTACTGAATTTCATCCATGGCATCAGTTGCACCTTGTACATATAGTTCGAGTAGCTTTTTAAAATAGTTTTTACAGTTCATTGGCAGTGTGTAAAATGATCAGTATTGCAGTAATTGTGATGTTCTTTGCATGAAAAAAAAAAGTGTGTTCCATTAAAGTTTCACTTTTTCTTTGTGAATTGTGATGTTTACTTAAAGTGCAGCAAAAAAGTATTTGGCGTCCAGGGATGCATTAACCCCCAAGTATGTAGCAGTTTAAGGGTTAAAGCCCCAGGATGCCATCAAAATGCCCTGCACCTTCTAAGGCTTCTGGCAATGAAAACGCACTTGCATGAATTACAGTACATAAAGCGGTAACATTGCTATTTTACATTCTAGCACTGCAGGAGACATAGCAGTACAGTACTGTACAGTATACAGGTTTACCTTTACATTCTTTTTTAGATAATGTATTAAGCTGAGGTTGAAATGAAATTAAAGTGTTTTGGGGACATACAGTATTTAGGGTTTAAAGCAAACTACAAAAATAGGTATTTTTTTTAACCACATCCATAATTTGCATTTTTTCACAATTCATGGGTGCTCTAGGAACATAACCCCCGCGAATTTCGAGGGTGTACTGTATTTGTTTTGTGAACAGAAAAACTTTTTAGGTATCACTTTTCTCCAAATACAATGTAATCACCAAAAATAATTTATGTCTAAGCAGATTTTTTTTTTTTGCTGTGCAATGAAATGAGAAGACAGATTAGCATCACAATTTGTGTAACAAATTTATGTCTAAATGGTCCAACTGTAAGCTACCACAAAGAAGGGTCTGCATGTGAAATTGTATTTGGAAGTTAATGTTTCCCATATTTTCTACAGCATGTGAAGGCATTATTTTCTAAATAAAAAAAGCTTGGGAAAATGGTTAGTCTTTTTAAAGATTGGTCTTCTTGTCGGAATACGTCAAAGAGAAACTCACAAATAACCTTTAAATAATATTTTTGTACCTACAGGCTACTCTTATCGCCAAACCAAAGACACTAGTTAGAAACTGGATCGATGACAGAGTAGTAATGTGAACACTTCTCACTAATAATAAGAGAATCAGTTTTGCTTCACATTTGCCAAATAGTCTCTAGATTTTCATCACAAGTACTGAAATTATCTTAAATAGACACAGAAGTTCAAAAAACAGACATTTCTGGAGGATGTGCTCTATTATACATGATGAAAATCTGAATTCAACAGTGAGATCTTAATTTCAATGGCCAAGCACAGTGGTGTGCTTTGGTTAAAGAGAACCCAAATAACCAGCCATCACTGAGGAAATTGTGAACTCTGCAGCAGAGGATTCTTCAGGGGAACATGTGCTAAAGACAAAAGTTGCAGATGGATCAATCAGTAAGACAGTGATCCAAAACACACAAATTGAAGAATGACCTAGTCAAAATCGAGAATTAATTCATACTAAGATGTTGTGGAAGACTGAAAAACCCATCAAATGCTAAAGAGTTAAAATTACGATTAGATGAGGAGGCCAAATGGATATGATAAATATGTGACATAATCAAGAGTAACTCATGGACTTAAAAAACAAGCACTTACTTGTCAGCATTCGTGACCAGATAAACTTCACTGAACAGTTGCCTCCTACAGAAAAGAAATGCATTGGGGTACAGTGTGTCATTAGTGTATCCATAATTAATGCTACCTGGGAAAAGAATGATAAGCAATACATACGTGTTTACTATTTCCCACCAGAAATCTAAAATCTTCTTTCCCCCTAGACCTGGCAGAAGGGCTTTTGGAATTCCACTTAAATGTCTGTATAGGCCTGATGTGTCACTCTGAAAAAAGAAATCATATACCGTAAGTGCAGTAATATATATCTACAAATTACAACATAACAGTTAACTAAATAACACCATGTGACAGTTTTGTATAACAATCTCAACTGGCCCCAAGTCATTTACAACTTCTACCAGAAGCTCAGCAGGTGTGTAGTATGGTTTGTTTTTATGTATCTTATGATTACTTAGTATTTATTAATAAACGGGTAGCTGTCCAAGACAAACTGAAATGGCCAGGATGTGTAGCCTAGCATCATTATTTGCATAACAAATTTATGTCTACATAGTCTCACTGGGAGCTAACAGGCAATGAATTGATTCAGGCTAACAGATGATTCAGTGTGGAGCGCAGAGAATGTCAGTTCCACCACTGCATTTTGATTTCCTACTTTCCCTCCCCACCCCCTTGTCAGGATTTTGGGACATATATTGAAAATAAACATTATAAACTTATTTTACATTTGTTCATCTGGTCCATTTTAATTCATCCATTACATTTACTTTTCAAATTGGGGCACTGTAAATTCTGCTTACTTTCATAAACACCTTTCACTTTTATATGCTGTATTTTAGTTACATTGCTAATATGTGGAAAAATAAGTTTTTTTACTTTAACAAAGACATGTGTGTCATAACTAAACATATCACTGGGTATTTCAAAAGCTTAAATAGCTCTGCTAATATATAAAAATATTTTTTAAACCAGCTTTCAAAAGGTCAAGTCACACAAGTTTGATAGGAGCTAACAGGCAAGTGAATATGTTGCTTTCTTTGTGTGATTCGAACTATTCTTTTTCAGTATATTGTATAAGAGAAAGAAAAATTATTTCTAACTCGTCGCAAGTACTTTCCTAAAACACTATGTTAAAAAAATATTAGTTATACAAAACTAATATCACCATATCAAAAGAAGTATCATAAGTGAAGCATGAAGAACCATGTTTGGTTAAACTTGCAGAAATTAATGAATGCAAGAAGAGTGGATATAAACAATAAGAGTTATGAACAACTAATAGATACACTGTTTTAGAAGCAATAGTAAAAACTCATTTTATGGCACTTATCAACCTTGCTTGAAGGTCTTTAGGTTTTGGAAAGTTGAAAAGGAATAATTAAGTATCAGTCTATCAAACAAATCAATGGGTTTCAGATTTGATCCCAGGGTCTATGTGGCTTCATATTTTTGTTTCGAAGTTTTACAATCAGAGAGTAATTTTACATCTAACTGGGACTCATTGTTTAATGTCTCCTAATAATTACAATTAACGATATGCTGAGTTGACGCCAAGGCAAAGGACACGGCATGGGGAAAGGCTGCAGCCACTTTAGTGTCATACCCTATAGTGCTCAGTAGTAAATAACGGATTTTAGCAACCAGAATACTTGATAAATTTGAATGACGATCCTTACGATAATGAACATATTAGCAACCAAGGTAATGAAAATAACTAAAATTCTCACCGTGTAACATTCATAATTTCAATAAAAATACCAAACCAAATTCTGTAATTTCTGAATTCAATCTACAACACAGAAACTACGAAATAGTAACTTGCTTAATTAAGGTAGGGGTCCACTTAAAAAGAAATTGTTTAAAACGAGAGCCTGCATTCAGTCAAGTACTCCAAAATTGAACTTAAAAACAGGGAAATAAATGACCGCAAGATGGAGCAAGCTGCACGCACGACTCTCCATAATCGTCCCAAACGTTTTACAAGTGTAACAGCCTATTTATTCTATAATATTTTTTCTTACAGTACAGTCGGAGCAACCTCTCAATATTAACAGTCTCGAATCGCCTTATACATGAAACAATTAAACACGCATAATGAACTGAAAAGCTGCTTTTCCTTGATTTGAAGTAAAGTCCTGTAGTATCGTGACTCCGGTGCTGGAGAAGTTAGCCGCAGCACCACATGATTGCTGGACAATCCATGCTCTTAACCAAGGCCCAATGTCGGTGCTGCTTCCAACTAGTAAATGATCACACGCTTTCAACATTCGCCCAGCTCTTACCTTTATTTGCTCTTCCAGAAGCGTCCCGTGCCCTGCAACCAGCAAGATGCAAATCATTGTGGGACGTTAGCAAATCCTCAGTTTACTCTACCAGACGTGAGTTTTGTTTGGATTTCTGAAGGGGCGGGAATTTATCCTGTCACTGATTTCAGCTATACAAGAACTGCTAGTGAGCACGCCACGTTCAGGAAGCTACGTGGCCAGTACAAATCCTAAATTTACATATGACGCCCTGCCTTCTTTCGTGCACTCCTATAAGAGTGATGGGTTATAGAAGAAGGGCGGAGAATGTGACAATCATTTTGGATTACCCAATCATGTTTATGGATTTCCCTTCCACGCTTTTGGGCGGTACGGGCTCTGTCAATGCTTAGACTGTACAGAGTTCGATTTCTGACACCACACGTCGCTTTGTGGTGAGTTTCTTGGACTTGTTTTTGACTGTTTCACATAATACACATAACAGACATTATGTTTAACATCATTTTCTCTTACCCACTCAGTCCAGTTCATGGTTGGGGTGTGAGCTATTAACAGCCCTGAGCAGAGGTTTTGTCCGTCTCAGTGCACTCTGACACACGCATCCACAAACAGCCAATAATATTTGGAACTGGCAACCAAACAATACAGGATGTGTAGGACAGGAGGAGAATGTTCAAACTCTACATTAACAACGACAAAGAGCTGCACTTGAACCCAGGACACTGGACACAAGGCATCGTTGTTAATGATTGCACCGTGTTTTGCAGCTATCGTACTTCCATTGACTCTATCCATCCATTCATCCATCCATTATCCACCACTTATCCGAGGTCTGGTCGCGGGGGCAGCAGCCTAAGCAGGGAAGCCCAGACCTCCCTCTCCCCGGCCACCTCCTCCAGCTCCTCTGGGAGGACACCGAGGTGTTCCAGGGCCAGCCGGGAGATATAATCCCTCCAGCGTGTCCTGGGTCTACCCCGTGGCCTTCTCCCAGTGGGGCATGCCCGGAACACCCCCCCAGGGAGGCGTCCAGGGGGCATCCTAACCAGATGCCCGAACCACCTCAACCTCACCTCCTCTCAATGCGGAGGAGCAGTGACTCTACTCTGAGTCTCTCCCTGATAACTGAACTCCTCACCCTATCTCTAAGGGAAAGCCCAGCCACCCTGCGGAGAAAACTCATTTCGACCGCTTGAATCCGCGATCTTGCTCTTTCGGTCACTACCCAAAGTTCGTGGCCATAGGTGAGGGTAGGAACGTAGATCGACTGGTAAATTGACAGCCTCGCCTTTTGGCTCAGCTCTCTCTTCACCACGACGGACCGTTGCAGAGCCCGCATTACTGCGGATGCCACACCGATCCGTCTGTCAACCTCCCGCTCCATTCTTCCCTCACTCGTGAACAAGACCCCGAGATACTTGACCTCCTTCACTTGATGCAGTACTGTGCTCCCAACCCGGATAGAGCATTCCACCCTTTTCCGCCTGAGAACCATGGCCTCGGATTTAGAGGTGCCATGCTGACTCTCATCCCCGCTGCTTCGCACTCGGCTGCGAACCGCTCCAGTGAGAGCTGGAGGTCACTGTCCGATGAAGCCAACAGAACCACGTCATCCGCAAATAGCAGAGACGAGATTCTGAGGTCACCGAACAAGACCCCCTCTCCTCCTTGGTTGCGCCTAGAAATTCTGTCCATATAACTTATGAACAGAATCGGTGACAAAGGACAGCCCTGGCGGAGTCCAACCTCAACAGGAAACGAGTCCGACTTATTACTGGCAATGCGGACCAAGCTGGAGACATGCTGGTGGGATTGAGATGATCCTCGAAGTATTCCTTCCACCGGTCAATAACGTCTACAGTTGAAGTCAGCAGGGCCCCATCTCCACTGTACACAGTGTTGGTGGAGCACCGCTTTCCCCTCCTGAGGCACCTGACGGTTTGCCAGAATCTTCTCGGTGCCGACCGAAATTCATTTTCCATGGCTTCCCCAAACTCTCCTCCTTTAACCACCACCTTATCGTGGTGGAGGGGTTTGCGTGTCCCAATGATCCTAGGAGCTCTGTTGTCCGGGGCTTTATGCCCCTGGTAGGGCCACCCAAGGCAAACTGGTCCTAGGTGAGGGATGAGACAAAGAGCGGTTAAACAAAACCTCCTATGAAGAAAAACAATTTTGGACGGCGTTTTCTCTTGCCCGGACGCGGGTCACCGGGGCCCCACTCTGGAGCCAGGCCTGGAGGTGGGGCTCGATGGCGAGCGCCTGGTGGCCGGGCCTGCACCCATGGGGCTCGGCCGGGCACAGCCCGAAGAGGCAACGTGGGTCCCCCTTCCCATGGGCTCACCACCTATGGGAGGGGCCAAGGAGGTTGGGTGCAGTGTGAGTTGGGTGGTGGCCGAAGGCGGGGACCTTGGCGGTCCGATCCTCGGCTACAGAAGCTGGCTCTTGGGACGTGGAATGTCACCTCTCTGAAGGGGAAGGAGCCTGAGCTAGTGCGCGAAGTTGAGAGGTTCCGGCTAGATATAGTCGGACTCACCTCGACGCACAGCTTGGACTCTGGAACCAATCTCCTTGAGAGGGGCTGGACTCTGTACCACTCTGGAGTTGCCCCCGGTGAGAGGCGCCGAGCGGGTGTGGGTATACTTATTGCCCCCCGACTTGGAGCCTGTACATTGGGGTTTACCCCGGTGGACGAGAGGGTAGCCTCCCTTCGCCTTCGGGTGGGGGGACGGGTCCTAACTGTCGTTTGTGCGTATGCACCGAACAGCAGTTCAGAGTACCCACCCTTTTTGGAGTCCCTGGAGGGGGTGCTAGAGGGCATACCTTCTGGGGACTCCCTCGTTCTGCTGAGAGACTTCAATGCTCATGTGGGCAATGACAGTGAGACCTGGAAGGGCGTGATTGGGAGGAATGGCCCCCCTGATCTGAACCCAAGCGGTGTTTTGTTATTGGACTTCTGTGCTCGTCATGGATTGTCCATAACGAACACCATGTTCAGGCATAGGGGTGTTCATATGTGCACTTGGCACCAGGACACCCTAGGCCTCAGTTCGATGATCGACTTTGTGGTCGTGTCGTCGGACTTGCGGCCACATGTCTTGGACACTCGGGTGAAGAGAGGGGCGGAGCTGTCAACTGATCACCACCTGGTGGTGAGTTGGCTTCGATGGTGGGGGAGGATGCCGGTCAGGCGTGGTAGGCCCAAACGTGTTGTGAGGGTCTGCTAGGAACGTCTGGCAGAGCCCCCTGTCAGAAGTAGCTTCAACTCCCACCTCCGGCAGAACTTCGACCACATCCCGAGGGAGGTGGGAGACATTGAGTCCGAATGGGCCATGTTCCGTGCCTCTATTGTTGAGGCAGCTGACCGGAGCTGTGGCTGTAAAGTGGTCGGTGCCTGTCGTGGCGGCAATCCCCGAACCCGTTGGTGGACACCGGCGGTGAAGGATGCCGTCAAGCTGAAGAAGGAGTCCTACAGGACCTTTTTGTCCTGTGGGACCCTGGAGGCAGCTGATAGGTACTGGCAGGCCAAGCGGAATGCGGCTTTGGTGGTTGCTGAGGCAAAAACTCGGGCGTGGGAGGAGTTTGGGGAGGCCATGGAGAACGACTTTCGGACGGCTTCGAGGAGATTCTGGTCCACCATCCGGCGTCTCAGGAAGGGGAAGCAGTGCAGTGTCAACACTATATATGGTGGGGATGGTGCGCTGCTGACCTCGACTCGGGACGTTGTGGGTCGGTGGGGGGAGTACTTCGAAGACCTCCTCAATCCCATTAACATGCCTTCCAATGAGGAAGCAGAGCCTGGGGACTCAGAGGTGGGCTCCCCCATCTCTGGGACTGAGGTCACCGAGGTGGTCAAAAAACTCCTTGGTGACAGGGCCCCGGGGGTGGATGAGATACGCCCGGAGTTCCTCAAGGCTGTGGATGTTGTAGGACTGTCTTGGTTGACATGCCTCTGCAACATCGCATGGACATCAGGGACAGTGCCTCTGGATTGGCAGACCGGGGTGGTGGTCCCCCTCTTTAAGAAAGGGGATCGGAGGGTATGTTCCAACTACAGAGGGATCACACTCCTCAGCCTCCCTGGAAAAGTCTATTCAGGGGTCCTGGAGAGGAGGGTCCGTCTGATAGTCGAGCCTCGGATTCAGGAGGAACAGTGTTTTTCATCCTGGTCGCGGAACAGTGGACCAGCTCTATACCCTTAGCAGGGTCCTGGAGGGTGCATGGGAGTTTGCCCAACCAGTCTACATGTGTTTTGTGGACTTGGAAAAGGCATTCGACCATATCCCTCGGGAAATCCTGTGGGGGGTACTCCGAGAGTATGGGGTACCGGCCCCCCTGATAAGGGCTGTTCGGTCCCTGTACGATCGGTGCCAGAGCTTGGTCCGCATTGCCGGCAGTAAGTCGAACCCGTTTCCAGTGAGAGTTGGACTCCGCCAGGGCTGCCCTTTGTCACCGATTCTGTTCATAACTTTTATGGACAGAATTTCTAGGCGCAGCCAGGGCGTTGAGGGGGTCCGGTTTGGTGGGCTCAGAATTGGGTCACTGCTTTTTGCAGACGATGTTGTCCTGTTTGCTTCATCAGGCCGTGATCTTCAGCTCTCTCTGGATTGGTTTGCAGCCGAGTGTGAAGCGGCTGGGATGAGAATCAGCACCTCCAAATCCGAGACCATGGTCCTCAACCGGAAAACGGTGGAGTGCCCTCTCAGGGTTGGTAGCGAGATCCTGCCCCAAGTGGAGGAGTTCAAGTATCTCGGGGTCTTGTTCACGAGTGAGGGAAGAATGGAGCGTGAGATCGACAGGCGGATCGGTGCAGCATCCACAGTAATGCGGGCGCTGCATCGGTCTGTCGTGGTGAAAAAGGAGCTGAGCCGCAAGGCGAAGCTCTCAATTTACCAGTCGATCTATGTTCCTACCCTCACCTATGGTCATGAGCTATGGGTAGTGACCGAAAGAACGAGATCGCGAATACAAGCGGCTGAAATGAGTTTCCTCCGCAGGGTGTCTGGGCTTTCCCTTAAAGATAGGGTGAGACGCTCAGTCATCCGGGAGGGACTCAGAGTAGAGCCGCTGCTCCTCCGCATCGAGAGGAGTCAGATGAGGTGGCTCGGGCATCTGATCAGGATGTCATCCTGGACGCCTCCCTGGTGAGGTGTTCCGGGCACGTCTAACTGGGAGGAGGCCCCGGGGAAGACCCAGGACACGTTGGAGGGACTATGTCTCTCGACTGGCCTGGGAACGCCTTGGGATTCTCCCGGAAGAGCTAGAAGAAGTGGCCGGGGAGAGGGAAGTCTGGGCATCTCTGCTCAAGCTGCTGGCCACGTGTCCCGACCTCGGATAAGCGGGAGACAATGGATGGATGGATGGATGGATCCCCAAACTCCTCCCATGCCAGAGTTTTTGCCTTTGCAACAGCCTATGCTGCCACACGCTTGGCCCGCCGGTAGTCCTCAGCTGCCTCTGGAGTCCCACTGGTCAACTAGACCCGATAGGACTCTTTCTTCAGCTTGACGGCCTCTCGAACCCAACACATAATTAATTATGCAAATGTCAGAAGGGCGACCTAAAGTTTTTAGTTATTGGTTAAAAATACATTTAAAAAATTAAAAACTCACCCCAAACAAGCTTGCTGGTACTGAAGTGGCAGAGAGTGTGTGTACCGTATTGCCCTAACGCATTTCAACTCAACTCACTGTGCTTTTATATCATAATAAGATAATTAATTGCAAAGTCAACGTATGGTACAAAGTCAGACATAATTGTAAATTCAAATCCTTGTCTGTGTGTATATACTGTATATGTTACCAGCAATGTATGAAATGCAGGCATTCTATAGAATGCCTGGCGTGTTTAGGCAAAGTATGAAATATCCAAATTATTTTTATATAATTTTATATATTTTCCCTAGGCATTGTATGTAATACATAGGCAATATATAGAATGGCAAATGCTATTTAAGCAAAGTATTGTCTTTTGGCAGTGCATAGAATGCCTAGAAAATATTAATCGTTTCACACTCTGACATCTAATTTTCAGGATTCTATACATTGCCTAGGCATTCTATAGAATGCCTGCATTTCATACATTGCCGGTAACATATATATATATATATATATATATATATATATATATATATATATATATATATACTGTATATACAATATATGTATATTATATATATATATATATATATATATATATATACACTAGCCGTCCCCTGCGGCTCTGCCCGCGTAATAGTGAAACATTACAGTGAGGAGGGCCCTGCCTGGCTAACCCCCCCCCTGACATCACGTTTCCCCCTCCCCTCGGCCCAGAGCCTCTGTCTTGGATTAATGAGAATATTAGGGATGTGCTATACCACTGTTTTTGAAATGCATACTGATACAAGTATTTTATGTGTCAGATTTCCATTACTGATACTGAGTATTTTGTTAAAAAGCATAGGAATTTGTTTTCAAATGATGATAGTGTTTAGAATGGCTAATATTAATGGGCCAGTCTGTATTTAAATTAACTAATATCACAACACAGTATAAAGGTCACCATAACACATTTATTACAAAATATATATTAATAGAATGAACGTGGCATGTCATTGTCTAACCTGCTTACTACAGACCAGTGCTGTGGGAGGGTGCTGAAGACTATCCTAGCAGCCATAGGGTACAAGGCAGGAGCAAACCCTGAACAAGGCATCCATCCATCAGAGGACAAACACACCAAACACACACTATGGCCAAGTTAGCTTTGCCACTTCACCTAACCTGCATATCTTTGGACTGTGGGAGAAAACTTACACAGCCACAGGCACAACGTACAAACTCCATGCAGGAAGACTCCGGGTAGCAAAGAATAAACATATAAATGTAATAGAGATAATATTAACTTTACATTTTCATAAAGATTTGGTTATTTGTTTAATACATGTAAAACAGGTAATCACTTCACGAATGTACTTAAACTGATCCACTTTGAACACTAACATTTACAAAAAAATAATATTCCTACATTTGCATTTTCTATTATATTCTGCCCTTCAGTTTTATTGATAAATATTTTGTTATAGGCGGCACGGTGGCGCAGTGGGTAGCGCTGCTGCCTTGCAGTTGGGAGATCTGGGGACCTGGGTTCGATTCCCGGGTCCTCCCTGCGTGGAGTTTGCATGTTCTCCCCGTGTCTGCGTGGGTTTCCTCCGGGCGCTCCGGTTTCCTCCCACATACCAAAGACATGCAGGTTAGGTGGATTGGTGATTCTAAATTGGCCCTAGTGTGTGCTTGGTGTGTGGGTGTGTTTGTGTGTGTCCTGCGGTGGGTTGGCACCCTGCCCAGGATTGGTTCCTGCCTTGTGCCCTGGGTTTGGCTCCAGCAGACCCCCGTGACCCTGTGTTCGGATTCAGCGGGTTGGAAAATGGATGGATGGATGGATATTTTGTTATATTAGCTTTACATTTAGTTAAGTTTCAAATTTGTATTTAGAAAAAATAATGGTGACATTTTTACACTTAATCCTATTTTGCCTCTGCTGGTGCAAGGCAGGAACCATCTCTGGACAGGGCGAGAGCCCATCACACACACACACACACACACACACACACACACACACACACCAGGGGCCAATTTACCATCATCAGTCCACCTAACCTGCATATCTTTGAACTGTGGGAGGAAACACGAACACAATACAATTTTAACAATACAAAATTAAACAGAAACATATTTTATTACACTAGATACTGTTACTAATGCAATTAAAGTACTTTTAAATCCACTAAGCATGCAAAATAATTAATAATTTATTAACATTTACTCAGGCATTTAGTTTTGGAAAGAAAAGCTACTTTTAGTGAAAGTTTTCATCTTCAGATTTGGCATAGCTATTAAGTATTTGGCATAGTGTTAAGACTATTTAACATTCTTATTTATGTATATTCGTTGTACTGTATCGTTCATTTTAATTAGCAGAAAAACAAAATGGACAGATCCCGAGACAAAATGCTCTGAGAGTTAATGCTTCACTATTATTTGTCCTCCATTATGTTAACAACAGGCTTTACGTTTCATAAGTATTAATGAGTGATAAACAGTAAAATATTTTACTCAACTAAAAAGTCTTCAGTAAACCCCCTTCTACATAATCCTGCTAGCGGCAGAGTTACCTGAATAATGTCTCATGCATCTTTGAAAATTCTCCTGCAACATCCCTTATCTGGCACTGATTGCACTAAATCACTGGGATTGAGACTTGCATCACTTTGATGTTTTACAAACATCTTTCTGTTGAGCAGCATGTGTGTTTTTTAACTGTTTAAATGAGTTGAATTGTTTTGCCACTATACTGCTGATTCTTCTTACAAATATTGCATTGGGCGGCTGTATTCTTTTCCATTGGTAAAAAATAGCTGCATACAACTAAGCTCTCATTCTGGGGCTTGGGCTTATGTCGCTGTTGTGTCACAGCACGTCTGCTCATTTCAGTACATGAGCGTGGAAAGTGTGTTAATACATTCTATACCTTTTGCAAGAACCTTGCTACCGTATCTTACAGAAAAAAAGTAGTAATCGATATTTTTGAATGGTACTCGATACCAAATGAGTACAATTTGAGTATCGAAGTATTGATTACTGTGGTATCGATGTTCCCATCCCTAGCAAATACATCGCTGCTGCAAGCAAACTATGATTCTTAGTGCAATGAGAGAAGTTGTAAAATCAACCAAGACCCTGACTTCTCCATAATTTTTTATACATACTTTCACTTCTACAGACTTTAATTGGGGACCCATAATTGTTTAAAAAGCCTCCAAAATATAGTACCAGTAGTTATTCTCTACTACTTCAAGCACTTAAAAAACAGCCCAAAAGTAAAAATATTAAACTCATTGCAGCCTGTAAACGTCATTGCTATTGGTAATAAAATAAAATAAAACACAATTAAAAGTTAGCTTGAATATACAACTAATAAAAAACAAAAATACTTGAGTGAACAATTTAAACAAGTGAAAATCATAAACTTCTAAGAATTATAATAATATATATTCAAATTTCACATTATTCCTACTCAATTCAAAAGAATACACTTTCCAGTAAAATTGTGCCTTACACTGACCATCAACAAAAGCCAAATCACTAGCAAAAGTAGGAACTGTTCTAATGCATTAATATTTTACTCATGGACAATTGTGTATCTAGCATGTTCAAGAGTAAGCAGCGCCAGTAATTTAATATTATTATTATTACTAATTATTTGGTTAACACCTTTATCCAAGGTGACTTACTTTTTTTTTTGTTTTTTCTGTCCACCCTGGCCATCGGACCTTACTCTTTTTTTATGTTAACTAATATTGTCTTATTTTAATTTCTTATGATTGTTTTTTTTATTTACTGTTCTTCATTATGTAAAGCACTTTGAGCTACTTTTTTGTATGAAAATGTGCTATACAAATAAATGTTATTATTGTTATTATTATTACAACATTTAAGATATAATTGGTTAAATTTAGTTTGTTTTTCCCATTGGAGTACAGGCAGGTGAAGTGAGTGACTTGTGATCATTCAGTGTCAGTAGCAGGGTTTGAACCTACAGCCTCAGAATTTCAGGTCCAAAGCCATAACCACTACACCATACTGCCTGCCAATAATATTAGACCTTGGTTAAAAATGCAGCCAATTAACTGACGGCACTATAAATGAGGACGAATTTCTTATGAAATTGCCTGGGTAGCACAGCTACTCTATACAAATAAAATTGCATTCTTTCCGTTTGTTCGAGCATCACTCACAAATCACCCCATCTATTTCTACAAAACTTTCCATTTATAGGCTAACAAAATTTTACATTTTTTATATGTAACTATCTAGAAAAAAACGAGATAACCTTCACTGTACTTTTTTGAATTTAAACCTCAATCAGGACACAACATATCAACATGATTTTTATTCCTAAAGAATTAGAAACAATTGCATAACAAGACTATGCCAACTTCAGGTGTTTACTTTGACCACAATAATTATTGAGAATTTTGTGATATTTAAGCGTGTTTTGAAAAAAAAAGATATTTTGATGTTTGCCGTTTTATAACTCTTTAATGAGTTATCGAAAATTATTTCCCTTTTTTCTGAATGCTCATTCTAAGATGAACAAAAAAGATCATATTTAATTTTGTGCTGTTTGATTCTCATTTATCTCTCATTGATCAAACTGTACATTCGAGAGGTACATTCTACACACGCAATAACATTTCAATATTATTCAGAATGACAGTATTTAGATAATTATTATTACTGTTCTGCTAATTATTCTTTGCTGAAAAATTACTTCTGTTTCTCTAAATCTTACACTTTTAATTTCATAGTAAAATTTCACAAGGGCTTAATAAGATTATAAGAAATATATACTAAATAGTACTAAAAAATACATGTCTTTCTGCCGCAATGAGGAAATCACAAAGGTTATATTTGCTTTTTATTTATTTTATGCATGTAACATACATTTTATCATTCTTTAGAGAGGAGAACAGCTTGTTTCTATTAAAAGGCCTACGCAATTTTGAAATTTTTGTACATTTTGCTGTGTCACTCGGACTTAGAGTTTCCTACATTTAAATTAGGACTGTAAGTTCAAATTCAAACATTCATTTTATTGGCAAATCTAGGGTTTTTTTTGTTTTCTCCATAGGGGAGAAAAGCCAACTTTGGAAGAAGCTGGCTCAAAACAGGAACATAGAGAGAACAACAGTATGTAACCCTCATTGTGACGGTTTGTAGTTCCTGGTCCATCTAATTTTGCATAAAACAGATCACATTTGAAATTGAGGCTATAGTGATGTGAAGCTGCTACTTTACACACTATGGTGCCGAGGTAGCTCTTATATGTTAAAGTAAAACTGCCGTACTTAACAGTCACTGCCAGCCTGAGTTAACTTTTGATGGAAATACCTTGTTCGGGATTAACATCCACCAGTCTGATAACAACAGGACTCGGTCAACTTTGCACACCTAACTTTGGCACTATTTGACCTGTCCTTATTGTGAAACTGTGCAAGTGAAGGTATATGTTATTGGGTGCTTTGGCGTACAAGCACTCCTTAGTCACATTTTTCATCCATTTTCTGAACTTGCTTATTTCCATTGCTGGGTTGCAGAGAGGTTGAGCTTATTCCAGTAATGCAGGGCCTTATCCTGAATAGGGTGCTATTTCATCACAGGGAATACTCATTCCTGGAAGGCTAACTTAGAAACTGTTATCTACAACAAACCCCACAAAGCACTGAAGTAACAATGCAAGGAGTAATCATACATGGATTTGAATACAGTTCCCTGAAGCTGTAAATCATCAGTGCTAACCATTGTGTCACCATGCTACAAGAATTATAAAGATAAACATAGATGTAGAAAAAGATGTATGCATGTATGTATCTGTGTTTATCTTTATAATAAAGAAATAATTGAAAATTGTGAAGCTAGGGTGCACCACAGAGTCCCAAACCTCAAACACAAACACACTCCTGGGTTCAAATAAAGGGGGGTTTATTATAAGTACCTTGTATTAGCAAATAAACAAGTATTGTCTCTTCTTCCTTCTCTTTCTTTCTCTCTTTCTCTCTTTTCCCACCACACTACTACTCCTACAGTCGAGTGTTGCCCATCTCTGTTCCCAGCTCTGACTCTCCTGGACAAGGCAGCGTGGTCCCTTTTATTGAGGACCTGGGAGTACTTCTGGTGCCAGGGTTTCCCCTTTGGAAGAACTTCCGGGTCATACAGAAGTCCCAAATTGTAGGAAGTGTCATTCCCTCCAGCACCCCATTACGGCACCCATAGACCCCAGCAGGGCTATGCTATTGGACTACACTCCCCAGTATTCCTTGCTGGTGTCCAAATTGGCATCAATATCCAGGGCTACCATCTAGCTTCCTGAGGAAATAAACAACTCTTAGAGACAGTCCTTCCCTGACCTTCCATTTTATCCCAGCCAGGGAAGGTATTATAAGTACATCCGGTTGGAACACCTGTCCATCTGCCTGGGGCCCCCCTTCCAGGCAAGGAACCTTCTTCTGTCTTGTCCAGGATGTCCATTCATCCACCTGGCACCTCCCGTCTGGGTAAGGAACCTTTCTCTTTCTCGGTTGGGATGCCCGTCCATCCCATATAGCACTTAAAATATATAACAATACATTAAGGGAACAGAAAGAATGAATCACATATGAAATAGAATATACAGTACAAAACAACATATTAATATGTAAACACAAGCCAAGTTAGGCTGTCTTATAGTGACAAAGTATTTCAAGACAAAACTAGAGTGGTCCCAGTGTTTCCTGGATAAGGAATGGTATTGTGAGAAGGTAACATAAAAAGTTCACATTTTTGCAGACAGGATCCTGTCATGTACTGAAAACTGATCCTTATTGAAGCAATGTTAATCTCCTTGGCATTAACTCTTGAGTGTCTCTTGGGCTTGGAAACCTATCTAAAAATGGTTAACCCCAAGTGTCTCTCAGATTAAACTGTATTATTTATGTGTACAGTATTAATCCCAAATAACACTCAGGACAGTATTCTGCTACCATTCTGTGGATAAAATAACATCATGCTGCACAAAACTCATGAATATTTCTGTGTTTACCTCTTTATGGTCACTCATCAATATTCACGAGTGGGGGGCAAAACAAATGAAAAGCTGTAAAGCCAGTTTTAGAACAAACTGAAACTGACCCATTAGTTGAATCAAGTGATAGTGATGACAATGTGAATCGGTCATCAGATGTTCACACAGATAGTGAACCTGATCCGTATGACACTGTATGACTGAACTCCCATGATATGCCTGGTGAATTAGGTCGCGTGAAGCTTCAGTGTGGCAGAAAGGTTTGCTATTAAGTGTAAGGAAATTAAAGACATTCACCTTCCAAGCACTGTTTATAATACAGCAATTGTCAATGCTTATGTCAGGTAAAATGAGGAAGCCACTGAGCCTTGTACTGGGGTAGCCTGCAAAAAATACATACATCCATCCATCCATCCATCCTCTTCCGCTTATCCGAGGTCGGGTCACGGGGGCAGCAGCTTGAGCAGAGATACCCAGACTTCCCTCTCCCTGGCCACTTCTTCTAGCTCTTCCGGGAGAATCCCAAGGTGTTCCCAGGCCAGCCGAGAGACATAGTCCCTCCAGCGTGTCCTGGGTCTTCCCCGGGGCCTCCTCCCGGTTAGACGTGCCCGGAACACCTCACCAGGGAGGCATCCAGGAGGCATCCTGATCAGATGCCCGAGCCACCTCATCTAACTCCTCTCGATGCGGAGGAGCAGCGGCTCTACTCTGACCGCCTCCCGGATGACTGAGCTTCTCATCCTATCTTTAAGGGAAAGCCCAGACACCCTGTGGAGGAAACTCATTTCAGCCACTTGTATTCGCGATCTCGTTCTTTCGAGCGTACAGCAAAAAAAATTTGATTTATAAAACGTGGAATACAATTCGCATTTACAGTATATGTAATTTAACATTATAAATCAAAATCATCCTGTAAATGTACGTACCTAAACAGACTTCAAACTCCATTTGGTTGCAACCCTAAAACACCCATAAATGGACTATGCTAATCAACCTCATACACATGCTGCAGAACTTCATTGGCCAGTAGGGCAACCTCCTTTCTGGCACACTGAGATGCTGCCACTTGCATTCAAGTATATCTAGCTGTGCTCCGCAACTGACCATGCAAGATCATGGATTATAGCTTCCTTTATCTTTGTTCTGGGGATCAGGAAAAAGCGTAAGGCACCAGCGTGTGAGCATGTAGCTACTATCACCTGGCACATGTAACAATATGATTACTGTTAAAATGAACAGTACAGACCATATGAAAAAATGAGCACTCAGCCAATTACCTTACCAACAAGCCGGTCACCACATACAATATAATCTCATTTGTCAACGACACTGTCAAAGATACTTTAAATGAGTCACAGGTTGGCCTAGGCCTCTGAGGAATGACATATGTCAGCCTCATCTTGGTATCACAGGTGGCTTGTGTGGAATGGAATGTTACTGCTTACAATTAACAAAAGCAGCTTCAGTGACTCACTAAGTGCCATTATTGCAATATGAGTACATTAAAGTGCTCCGATTATGTTAGTTGATCCAGACACTGTTGCAGATTGCCTTAAGTTGGCAAAAACCTTTTGTGTTTTATGTATGTACACCCACACCATACAACAACTGGATGTAGCACCTTGCCGGTTGGTTAATGGCTTAAAGCACAGTAGGCATGATAGAATGAAGCTTCTCTGAAATATTCCTGACCTATCAGCCAGTTCATTGATAAATAGCAACAGCTAGCAGATATACAGTAAACATCACTTCTGAGATATAACATGTTTGTCACATCAATGCACGTTCTACGGCTGGCTGATATGACTTATTATACACATGAATCATCATTTAGCTGGTTTGGCTGCATTTCCCTACTTGATCAAGGGTCTCATCATTTCTCAGCTTATCTGAAATGTTGCACTCAGAAGTGCTACAGCTGCCATAAATATACACATGTTTTCCCATCAGGTTTTCTTTTGTAACTCCTGACATTTTTGTGGAAAGCTGCAAATGCAAATGCACGCTTCAAACCTCTTTTTGT
Source organism: Erpetoichthys calabaricus (assembly GCF_900747795.2). Classification (NCBI taxonomy): domain Eukaryota; kingdom Metazoa; phylum Chordata; class Cladistia; order Polypteriformes; family Polypteridae; genus Erpetoichthys; species Erpetoichthys calabaricus. The sequence goes on along the minus strand of NC_041402.2, from coordinate 139,212,986 downwards.
ACGTGACTCCAGAACTGCACACAATACTCTAGATGTGGTCTCACTAGAGCAGGGGTGTCGAACTCCAGTCCTGGAGGGCTGCAGTGGCTATGGGTTTTCATTAAAACTGTCTTCTTCATTAGTGGCCAGTTTTTGCTGTTAATTAACTTCTTTTGCCTTAGTTTTGATTAACTTTACTCAGACACCTTAGATGTTTCTTTTTCCTTAATTAGCAGCCAAACAATAATGAGACACAAAACAAGCCGCCACATGACCAGCTCAACTGTGCCCATCACACAGTATCTGAAAATAAAGAAAGGTGAAGGTCTCAGTAAGGCTGATCTCTCAGGTCACCAAAACATTTAGAAAAAACATAAAACCAACAGTTTGGGAAATGTCTGCTGTGGCAGATCAGAGCAGCAACAAGCTGTGGAATTAAATAACAGGCTTAATTAACAGCAAGAATTGACTTCTCATTAAGAAACTGGTTGGAGTGAAATTGGTTGGAATTTGAAGCCCCAATCTAGCTGGTCATCTGTTGTCTCGTTTCACGTTTCATTTCTGTTTGGCTGTCATTTAATTAAGAAAAGAATCAATTCAGAGGACTGAATCCTTAAAAACAGGGCTATTAAAATGAAGGGAAAAGGAGTTAATTAGCAGTGAAAACCCCTCACTGATTAGGAGAAGGGTTAGAATGAAAACCTGCAGCCAATGCGGCCCTCCAAGCCAGGAGTTCAACACCCCTGCACTAGAGCATTAAATAGTCTGAACTTAACATCCTTTGATTTATATTCACAGTTTTTATGATATAACTTGACATTTTATTTGCCTTTTTATAGCTTCTGTGCATTACTTAGATTATGAATATGTTGCATAAACTTAAAAACCTAAATCTTTTTTAAAGGTTGCTTTGTGTAGGGCAGTGTCTCCCATCTTGCATTTGTAACTGGCATTCCTTTTGCCTGCTTGTAGCACCTTGAAGTTTTCTAGATTAAAATGCATTTTCCAAGTGTTTGCCCAGTTCTAAAGCTTGCCCCGGTCTTTTTAAATTTTTTTGCTGCCTTGTCAGTGCCTGCCATTCCTCCAGTTTTAGTATTATTTATGAATTTCACAAGTATTCTGGGTTTGATTCCTTGCTCTGGTCATTGTTCATGGGGAGTCTTTATGTTTTCCCCATGTCTATATAGATTTTCCACAAACATAATAAAGACATACATGTTAGATTAATTGGCAATTTTAAACTAGCCATGGGTGGGTAAGCAAATACTTATTCTTTATCAGGAAATTTATATTGTACTTGGAAACATCACACCATTTTGTTAATGAACATGCACATTTATTTAGTTTTGCAGCCTCAACAACAAGTTCTTCCCATAGCCCACCTCCAAATGCCCATTTATTTATTCATATGCTACATCATACTGTACTGCGTCCCTATTACTTGTCCAGAGAGTTTGGACACGTCATTGTTGTTATTGTATACATCCCTTCTCGGGCGGACGTGGAGATAGCGAGTGACATCATCCATTCTGCTGTTGCTAAATTACAAACGCAGCACTCCGAGGCACTTGTGCTAGTCGCTGGAGACTTCAACCATGTGACGCTGGACAAAACATTACCTGCCTTCTCCCAGTATGTGGATTGTAACACCCGGGGAAATAGGACTATTGACCTACTGTATACAAACACTAAAGACGCATACAGTGCCACTCCGCTGCCTGCACTTGGGAAAGCAGATCATAACCCGGTTCTGCTTCAGCCTCACTACAAACCAAGAGTGAGGGAGCTACCTACAACCACACGCTCATTCAGGAAGTGGTCCTCTGAGGCAGAACAGGCTCTGAGAGACTGTTTTGGAACTACGGACTGGGATATTCTGCAGGGATCTTATAGTGAGAACATTGAGGAGGTTGTTGACTGCACTACTGACTACATCAACTTCTGTATGGACATTGTAGTTCCAGTAAGAACTGTACGCTATTATGCTAACAACAAGCCATGGATTACAAGTGACATCAAAGGCCTTTTGATCCAGAAGAAAAGGGCTTTTAAAGGCGGTGATCAGCATGAGCTCAAGCGCGTGCAGAAGGAACTCCGAGTCCAGCTCAGGGCGACGAAGGAGCAGTACAGGAGAAAGCTGGAGCAGAAGTTGCAGAATAACAGCATGAAGGAAGTGTGGGATAGGATGAAGATTATCACTGGCTGCAGCTCGAAGCAGGGTGCCACCATCAAGAGAGACATAGAGAGAGCAAACCAGATGAACAACTTTTTTAGCAGGTTTGACCACCCTAACCCACTCTCACCTCGGAGTACTGCACCCTCCACCCATCCTTCTGCTGATACCAGCATAGGAGAGAGTCTATCCCAACCCACAATCACAGCAGCCCAGGTTAGCAGAGAGCTGAGGAGACTTTGTTCCAGCAAAGCAGCGGGTCCAGATGGAGTATCACCACGACTGCTGAAGGCCTGTGCGTTGAAGCTGAGGAGTCCTCTACAGTGCATCTTCAACCTGAGCCTGGAACAGGGGAGAGTCCAGAGGCTTTGGAAAACATCTTGCATCACCCCAGTCCCAAAGGTATCACATCCTAGTGAGCTGAATGACTTCCGGCCTGTCGCTCTGACGTTGCATGTGATGAAAACCATGGAGCGGCTGCTGCTTCACCACCTGAGGCCACAGGTCCATCACGCCCTCAACCCTCTGCAGTTCGCATACCAGGAGAAGGTGGGAGCGGAGGATGCCATCATCTACATGCTACACCGATCCCTCTCCCACTTGGACAGAGGCAGTGGTGCAGTAAGAATTATGTTTCTGGACTTCTCTAGTGCCTTCAACACAATCCAACCTCTGCTCCTTAGGGACAAGCTGACAGAGATGGGAGTAGATTCATACCTGGTGGCATGGATCGTGGACTATCTTAAAGACAGACCTCAGTATGTGCGTCTCGGAAACTGCACGTCTGACATTGTGGTCAGCAACACAGGAGCGCCACAGGGGACTGTACTTTCTCCGGTCCTGTTCAGCCTATATACATCGGACTTCCAATACAACTCGGAGTCCTGCCACATGCAAAAGTTTGCTGACAACACTGCTATCGTGGGCTGCATCAGGAGTGGGGAGGAGGAGGAGTATAGGAACCTAATCAAGGACTTTGTTAAATGGTGCGACTCAAACCACCTACACCTGAACACCAGCAAAACCAAGGAGCTGGTGGTGGATTTTAGGAGGCCCAGACCCCTCATGGACCCTGTGATCATCAGAGGTGACTGTGTGCAGAGGGTGCAGGCCTATAAATACCTGGGAGTGCAGCTGGATGATAAATTGGACTGGACTGCCAATACTGATGCTCTCTGTAAGAAAGGACAGAGCCGGCTATACTTCCTTAGAAGGCTGGCGTCCTTCAACATCTGCAATAAGATGCTGCAGATGTTCTATCAGACGGTTGTGGCTAGCGCCCTCTTCTATGTGGTGGTGTGCTGGGGAGGCAGCATAAAGAAGAGGGAAGCCTCACGCCTGGACAAACTGGTGAGGAAGGCAGGCTCTATTGTAGGCACGGAGCTGGACAGTTTGACATCTGTGGCAGAGCGATCTATCTATCTATCTATCTATCTATCTATCTATCTATCTATCTATCTATCTATCTATCTATCTATCTATCTATCTATCTATCTATCTATCTATCTATCTATCTATCTATCTATTGTGTAGTTCGGCAACCAATTAGTATCATACTATACCAATGTCCTTGTGTCTACTTTCCTTATAATTTTTTAAACTAACACAACACATAATTTATTCAAATCAAACTCATACATATTTCTTTGTACTCAGACTATAGCATTAGGCTTTGTTCTTATTGAAAGATTCCTGTTGATCTCATTGGAAGATCATTACAACAGGAGCTGTTGATTTGCTTTTGATGCAAAGAAGTAGCTCTTTGGTCAGCATTCTCTTCTTACACTTATTCTAATGTCAATATTGTCATTTCATGATGTTCTTTCTGTTTGGCATGCTCTGATCTTTTCAGCAAATCTTTGCAATTCCATCCATCCATTATCCAAAAATCTTTGCAATTTTGCCACAGAATTCTACCATCCTCCATTATCTGACACTATATTTATAGGTATTCCATATTTAGTTAAAATAGACCTTATGTGTATGAATTACCTGATTGATAGTTCAGTACTGCTGTTTCAGGATAATCTAAATAATCAACCACTAACCAGTAATCTTTACCATTGTAAGAAAACAAATATACTCTTGTCTTTTCCCAAGGACTGTCTGGTATCTCACTGTGCTGCAGCGGTTCTTTCTGTTGCTTGTGATGGTGTTGTTTGCAGACACTACAGTTTTGAATCATGTTACTGGTACCTTTGTTCAGTCTAGTTATGCCAATAAGTGGTCTCTCTGCCTAGTCTTTAGTTCTTTTCAATTCCAAGATGTCCTTGATAAGATCTCTATAGTAGCTCTTCCTTCAGTACTACTGGAATTGGCTATTCAGTTGTTTCATAGTAACACTCAATGAGTACAGAACTCAGAACACATTTATGTGGCCTTTTATCCTGTGTGTGCCAAATGACTTTTTGCAATTGTGGATCTTCATTCATGAGGAGATGGCACAGAATGACATAAGTTGCAAGCGTATATAGAGACTGCTAGTTCTATGTTGGACATGCAAGTAGGAATTTAATTGTAGTCTGTACACGTGACAATAATGACCTTTTAAAAGTGGGTTAGTCTCATTCAGGTTTACCTCAGTTGCTGGTACAGGTACCTGTATTCACAACCATGATTCTGCCTGTACATGTGTGACCTTGTTTAATCGTGTAAAAGTGTTCACGAAAGGTACCTTATTCTCTTCATTCATGAGGAGATGGCACAGAATGACATAAGTTGCAAGCGTATATAGAGACTGCTAGTTCTATGTTGGACATGCAAGTAGGAATTTAATTGTAGTCTGTACACGTGACAATAATGACCTTTTAAAAGTGGGTTAGTCTCATTCAGGTTTACCTCAGTTGCTGTTACAGGTACCTGTATTCACAACCATGATTCTGCCTGTACATGTGTGACCTTGTTTAATCGTGTAAAAGTGTTCACGAAAGGTACCTTATTCTCTAAGATTCTTTTTATATTGTTGGACAAGTTAATACTGGAAATGCCTAAATTATTAGCCTTGATTAACATCTACACCCTACCATACTTACCTGTTTGATATTCATTCATCACTTATTCTCATCACAGATTCGACGCTGGCTACCTCAGTATCAGTATCACAATGGTGAAGACTGGCTACCTCAGTGTCAATACCTTAGCAATGGCCAGAAGTTGCTGCGTTCATACCCTTGAAAGCGCTGAATGAATCAACCAGAACAAGCACAGTTTGCATCTGAACAAACACACAAGACAGACTACAACAAGGCCAGGAAGTTCTCCTGCCAGGTCACCTTTATCCTTCTGTTTCTTGGTTGCTACCTTTAAAAGAGTTAAGCAAATAACAAATCACTTGAACAAGCATACTGGGGCAGATGATATCCATAAACAAGGCAGGTCTCAGTGTGATAGTATCTGAACTTTAATCATTATGGGGGTCAGACCTGGCCGGGACACCTGGAGGGACCGAGAGGTGGCATATTTGTCCTCCGGGCCACGAGGGGGAAACCGCCCTGGAGCAGAAGAGGGCCACGGAAGGGGAGCAGGGAGGCTCAAGTCTGTGGAGGCCCGTATCCACCACCATGGGGTGCCCCGAGCCTCATGGAACCCGGGATTTATTTACTTCCACCACACCCATGGAGGATGATCCTTCCAGGGTCACCCAGAGTGCTTCCGGGTGCTCTCCTGATGCTTCCGCCACACCAGGACGTGACGTCAGGTAGATCACCTGGAGCTCATCCGGGTGAGGATAAGAGGGGCCACCTCCCTCCAATCACCAAGCTGGAGTTGGGAGCAGGAGCAGAACGAAGCTCCTGGAGAGAGAGGACAGGTGGCCCAGGGACGAGGAGAGAGAAAGCCCAGGAGAAGGGTGACTGGGGCTAGAGGCACAGTGAGGTGTGCGGGACTGTGAGTTGTGTTGTGGAAAAGGAAAATAAACAAGAATTTGTATAAAGATGTGGTCTCCGACTGGTGGTGTCTGGGTAAATTAAAGTAATTTTATTAAATCCATCCATCCATTTTCCAACCCGCTGAATCCAAACACAGGGTCACGGGGGTCTGCTGGAGCCAATCCCAGCCAACACAGGGCACAAGGCAGGAACCAATCCCGGGCAGTGTGCCAACCCACCGCAGGACACACACAAACACACCCACACACCAAGCGCACACGAGGGACAATTTAGAATCGCCAATCCACCTAACCTGCATGTCTTTGGACTGTGGGAGGAAACCGGAGCGCCCGGAGGAAACCCACGCAGACACGGGGAGAACATGCAAACTCTACGCAGGGAGGACCGGGAAAGTGAACCCAGGTCTCCAGGTCTCTCAACTGCAAGGCAGCAGCGCTACCCACTGCGCCACCGTGCCGCCCGGTATTAAATCCTAGGAGTCAAAAATAGATGGATTAAAGTCTGTGGAAGCAAGCTTCATTTTAGTATAATTGAGACAGCTGTCTATTTACTTTAAAGAGTCCATTTCTCTTAATCCAGCCAAGGTGTTCTTTTGCAGTCTTTCTCCTCCTCTTCTTCATTGGGGCACATTTTAGATGGTGCTGCACTCTCGTCTTTAGATAGCATGATGTTTTGGTGTGTCTTCAGAAATGTGTCATGAGTTGCTATTGTTTATTTTGGTAGTGAATTACAGTGGGTTGCAAAGTGGATTGTGGGTAACTGACAATTGTGCTGAATTTGGGGGAAACACTAACACTGGTTGGTGGCAAATACACTTTTTTGGGGAAAAGGTGGGTCGTGACTAGGATTAACAACCGTTTGTAAATTTATCAATTGTCCTTATGTAGAGAAAAGTCAAGCAAAATGACACATTTTATTGGCTAACTAAAAAGATTACAATATGCAAGCTTTCAAGGCAACTCAGGCAACTTCTTCAGGCAAGATGTAATTCATAATGGCTAACACGATACAACACCCTAGTACTATAGATAGTCCTTAAAAATGTAAATTCTCCTTGTCCATAAATCCATAAAAAACACTGTCCAAAAATACTTGTGTCACTTTCAGTGAACTAAAAATGTCAATGAACTCTTGCATCAAGAAATTTGTGCAGATGTACTGATCTTTACATGTATCCAAAGAGGTTACTTAAATATAACTTGTGATATGTACAGTAAATCAAGTAATCTGTGTTGCCTACACAGAACACAGCCTGTCTTGATGAGGAAAAAGCCTTATAGGTCAGTGTGATCAATCAGTCATCAGGGATTTATGGGAAAAAGTTCACCGAAGTGGAAAAATGGAAGCTGACAATGTGAGGGATGATGACAATCCCCCCAAAAAAGTTGGACAGTGCTAATTCATTCATTGAGCTTTGACACATTTGGAAAAGCACAACAATAAAACTCCATTCTGTATATGGTGCAAAAATACATTTTCTGTTGTGTCTGGTGGTGTAAGAGGTGTGCATAGCCATATAATAGTATGAAGCATGATGCAGTTGTAAAGGCAAGGATCAGAAATAACTAATTTTCTTTCTAAAAAGCACCCTAAAAAGAACCACAATATGAAGCACAAGGTAAAAGAGGGAGAACTGAAGATGGTCAACTTTGTTATACAGAACAGTTTACCTTTCAGTGTAATGGACGATCTCAGTCAATGTGTTGGTTCCCTGTTTCCCTAACTCAGAAGTAGCTACAAATGTGAAGTGTAAAAGCACCAAGTAAGTGAAAACATGTTTTAAGCAAAGAACTGAAACTGGATTAGCGAATCGGCTCAGAAAACAGCCATTTACGCTTCTACTGAATGAATCTATGGGTATTAGTACATAGCAGAATCTTCCAATGATTGTCATTTTTATTTATTTATTTTTTTTACCATGAACAAGGTAACGTGCAATATCGCTTTTATCACATGATAGATATAGAAAACGTTGTCTCCAAAACCATTTTCAATGCGACATTGAGCTGTTTTCAAGAAGATGACATTCCACTAACAAACGTAATTGCTATTGGAACTGATAGAGCTAATGTGATGATCGGGATGAAAAACTCTGAAGTTTTGCGATTCAAGACTATGCAGCTCAGAGTGTTTGATATATACTGCTGTTGACAAGAGCATTTGATGCATGTAAACCTTTGCCCAAAGCATCAGAGCAGCATTCAGCCACTTTTTAAATTGTTGCAAACCAAAACAGCTTTACAGAGAATTTCAGGTTTTCACTGAGGCGGATGAACTGAAAATACTGAAGCCTTGCTCTGCTAGATGGCTCGGTTATCTTGAGTGCATGCAGAGGATCCTTAATCAGTATAATGCCCTGATAAGTTACTTTAACTCATCAAATGAAAATGACAGACTGTTTACTGTGGAACGGATGTTCTAATCACAAAATGTCAATTACTTGTTTTTAGCCTCAGTGCCAGCACTGTTTACTAACTTCAACAAGATTTGCCAGCAACACTCCTGTACTATCACTGCATTATCTGATGAGTGTGTCACCTTACTGAAAACACTGCTTTCATATTTAATTAAACCTTCTGCAATAGCTAATATGTCTGCTGAAGACGTTACATAATTTGACATCACAGACTCAGAAAACTATAATTAGCAGCAGTGCATTTTTATTGGAACAAAAACCAGAAGAGTACTACTTGAGGCTCAGGATAAGAAAGCAGTTAACAGGTTTGTGAGTGATTTTTACAGTGTGAAAAAATGTATACCAGTCAAGAATGAAGTACTGAAGCTGGCAAGAGTCCTTCAACTTCAGATCAGGGTTTCAACAAGCTTAAATGATGTTGTCCAACTTGCATACTTCTTCCCACAGATTGTGAATGAAAATGAATTTGACCACCCGGAAAGGGAATTCCTGGAGTATCAAGTCACAGGAATGTCTGATATGAGCCAAGAGGTTACAGTTACTTTCACCTAGTATGTCTTGTCCAAAACTTTGGTTGAGAAACACATTTTCCCACTCTGTCAATGATTATAAATAGTGTTATTTCTTTACCACATAGACCAGCCAAAGTGGAATGTATTTCTTCATAGATTAATTTTTTAAAGACTGACACTAGAAATCAGCATCAGCAGAAATGCTAAATAGGATACTGGCAGGGAAGACAACAATTAAAAACAGTAAAAGCTTTCACCCTACTGAAAACATGGTTGATGTCGTAAATGTGACCATGTACAGTGGAATCTCGGTTCACGACCATAATTCGTTCCAAAACTCTGGTCGTAAACTGATTTGGTCGTGAACCGAAGTAATTTCCCCCATAGGATTGTATGTAAATACAATTAATCCGTTCCAGACCATACGAACTGTATGTAAATATATTTTTTTAAGTTTTTAAGTACAAATATAGTTAATTAAACCATAGAATGCACAGTGTAATAGTAAACTAAATGTAAAAACATTGAATAACACTGAGAAAACCTTGAACAACAGAGAAAACTAACTCTGCAATAGTTTGCGCTATAGCGCTACCAACCGCTGGCTAAAAACACTTTTTTTTTAATGAGTTTTAAGCACAGGGAAAAAAATTAACATTTGAAAAAATCCGTAATTTAATAAACCACCAAGAAAAGTAACATTGCAACAATGCACGCTACGAACCGATCACTGTACACAGAAGTGAAAACAAAATCAAGCCCAGTGCATTCTTTAACTGCCTTCCTACCTTATGCGTCCAGCTCTCTCGCTCGTGCTGCCTGTGTGTGTGTAGGTGTGTGTGTGTGTGTGTGTGTGTGTGTGTGGGTGTGTGTGTGTGTGTCACGCTCTCTCGCTCTCTCTCTTTTGCTCGCTGCACAGGAAATGCACAGGGAGAGACTGAACATGTACAAACCGAAAGGGAAACTGGCTTGTTCGTATACCGAGTGTGTGGTCGTGAACCGAGGCAAAAGTTTGGCGAACTTTTTGGTCGTAAACCGATTTGTACGTGTACCGAGACGTTCGTGAACTGAGGTCATCATTAAATGCCAAGCTTTGCAGCATAGAGTAAAGTACATATTTTAACACATTCTTAACATAAGAATAGGGTGTCACTAAAAATATGGTATGTCAGTAAAACTACAAGTGTAGGCTGGTGACCCTGGTCATGACACCAAAAACTTTGAGAAACACTGATGTATGGCATCTGCCAAACCAATGGAAGTTCCTTCTTTTAGACCATAGCTTGATGGCTATTTTTAAAAAGTTATGTCAGTCAAAAACTGGACAACTGATAAGTTCCCTTGGTCTTTTCCCCTGCCAATCTGATTATTTTAAGCTAATTATGTCATACAAGTCCAGGTACACGGCGATGGACGCAGGAGACATAGTGCGCAGGCGCCTACAGCACACGTCTCATAAACCGCAAGCGAAGTCTGATCCACCGCGAACGAAGGAGTCACGGCTCAAAAATTAAAGAGCTCAACTAACGAAGGAGTCATGGTTCCAATACGAAATAGCTCAACTAATGCCACACAGAAAAGAGGATTCTGCACTGCACCCCAGAGTCAAACAGAAGACACTACGGAGTCCGCAAAGGTCCACAAAGATAGTACGGAAGGCACGAGAAAGTACAAAAGGCGCAGGCGCCTACAACGTGCTTCTGAACTAAACGTCCACACTACACAGCATGGTCCGGGTAATAAGAATAAACGAACTCTCCGTATTAAACGTTCGGCATCCTCACACATCCAAACCATATAGCATATGTAAATCACATTACAGTGATGCTTTATTAACAGCACAACCACAGAAAACGCTCCGTATTAACAGTAAGTGCAATTATCCATATTACTAACGGTAGACAACGGATAACTAATGGAGTCACGGTCACGGCTCCAAAACAATCCAGCTCAACTAACGGAGCTACAAAAACGAGCCCGCATGGATAAAATCATTAAACGTGGGCGCCTACAACGCGCGTCTGAAACCTTTGAAGCAAAACTGTCTTGGCTCCAAAACCAAACAGCTCGACTAACGGAGCTACAAACACGAGCCCGCATGGACAAATACAATGAACATAGACGCTTACAATGCGCATCTGAAACTGTGGAAGCAAAGCAGGCACGGGTTCAAAACGAAAAACCACAACTGACGGAAATACACAAACGAGCCCGCCTAGATAAAATCAATGAACGTAGGCGCCTACAATGCGTGTCTGAAATGCCGCTAGCAAAGCAGGCACGGCTCCAAAAAGAAAGAGCTCGACTAACGGGGCTACAAACACGAGCCCGCCTGTATAAAAACAATGAACACAGGGGCCTACAACGCGCTTCTCAAACAACGCAACCAAAGGAGTCACGGCTCCAAAACTAAACATCTCAACTGACAGACATACAGAAACGAGCCCGCCTGAATACAATTAATGAACGCAGGCGCCTACAACTCGACTCTCAAACAGCAGAGGCAATACATAAACGGCAAAGAAAGGAACGACAAACAGCCGCTAAACAATTCCGCCAATTAGCTGACAACGCTTTCTGTAATGAGTCCACTATTAATGAACATTCATTAGGATTAATGAATATCATTTACTGTCATTGTCAATTACTTAACTTCCCTGAAGAAACAACTGGCACTACAACTAATGAGTTTACACGTTGTTGTCAAAAGGGTCAGGTTAGACTGCCTCCTTTAGATGACTTTCCTGAATATCTACGGAAGCTGCTAACTAACAATGTACCCGAAAGTAAAAACTTTATGGATTACATTGGATCCTACAATAGTTCATTTCCTTTTGCATCTACCGGGGGTAAATATCAGGCCACCAGCTGGCAATGGCAGACCCTTCCTGAAAACAAGCAATACACAGAGATGATAATGAGAAACGTCGCTGAAGTCATAAACAGTCACCCATTAGCTAAGTCTACAAAAGTACTTACAGGATCACATTCTAACAATACTGTTTTGATTCCTACAGTTGACCTTCCAAGTTCTTACCTGGAATTACCTTTTACACTTAAACGACGCCAATTTCCCATTAAACCTGCATTTGCCATGACGATCAACAAATCCCAAGGACAAACCATGGACAGAGTTGGCATATACCTCTCTGAGCCTGTACTTGGACATGGACAACTTTATGTAGCCTTCTCAAGAGTTCGGCATTCATCTGACATTAAAGTTAAAGTTGTAGATACTCCATACCAAGAAAAACTCATTCAAGGACAAGACACCATCTTTACTACAAATGTTGTGTATAAAGAAATATTCCAATAAATCTTTCCAATGTGCCATGCTATGGGTTCGTTACTTCCTTTGTTCGTCATCTACACTCCAATATATCTCATATATACATCAATGTATTTCGGGTTACCCAACACCAGGGGTTGGCGAGCGAAGTGAGCAGGGGGCAAAACCCCCTAGTTTGTCATGTTTCCCTGTCTGTACTTTCATCTGTTCAAGTTTCACAATCTGTACCGTACTGTATGTAATGAAGATTTGTATTGTTATTTGACTGCTTGTTAAAATTTAAGAGGTTTTAAAGTATTGTGGAGTTTTATATATTTAAGGTGCAGTTCAGGTGTTCTGGTGGGTGGATACCAGTCCCTTTTTCATATGTATCACTTTCTAATAATTCAATTAACATGTGTGTTTACAGTAAAACAAATTAAATTTGTTAAATTAATTCTTTTGTATTCCACCCTTTAACATTTTGCAGATGCATCAATGATAGGAACAACAATAAATGTCAAGCTTGCAAGGATTAGAGAGCAGAAAAAAATCCCCAAGATCACAAAACATGCTTTTCATGGCTAGTTTCACTCTTGTTTTATATTAGTCTTTAGTGTTATATGTTGCAATGTCATCTTCACTTTTGCACCTGTCAAACAATAAATACCTTTCAGTTTCTTTCTGCATGTGTATTGTGGAATGTGCGACCCGGACACAGACAGGCAGACACGTTACAAGCCATCACCACATGTTTATTTACAATAATACTATTTACAAAGTCCATAAGTGCACCACCACACAAACCCCAACAGTCTCCCAAAGTCCAGGCTTCCTTCAGCCTCCTCTCTTATCACACAGGGCCTCTCTTCGCCCACCTCCTTCTCCGACCTCGTCCACCTCCTCACCCGACTCCAGCCTTGATTGAAGGGAGGCGGGCCCTTAAATAGGCAGGCGGCTGATGACCACACCTGGCCACTTGCCACAATACTCCCCCCCACAAGCTGAGACCCCTAGGGGCCAGCTACCAATCCGAGGATGACAGATTTCTCTCGGCGGTAGGCCGACACCGTCCAGTCTAGGGTCCAGTCCTACAAAATAAACAGAAAAACAGGGGGCGGAGACGTTGCCCTGTCGTGGCCACTCGGTACAATTTACCCCTGTGTGGGCCAACGCTCTCCGCTCCGACCGGCATCCCAATGCTCCTTTCTTCGGCCTCACCATCAAAAACCTGCGATTTCCTCGCCACCGGACCGTCAACTGGAGCAGACTCACGTTTCGCCTCTCAGCCTGCGGTTTCTCCCTCTGCCTAGGCAGAGGGCGGCCCTTCGTGGGACGCGTGCACCCAGCAACACGTCCTCTCATATTGGAGGAATCAGTTTTCTTCCACTGACTCCTCCTCTTACTGTGGGACGCCGTAACGGTTCGGATCTGCCTATAGGAAAAGGACAGACCCTGCCCCGCCGGTGTCCGCAGCGTTATGGGGGCGGTCCTACTCACCGTCCCCCGCTGTGCTCCTCCAGTCAGAAGTTCCAGTGTGGCGCCATTCCTCTCTCACCAGCGGCGCTTGCTTTGGCGCAGCAGCCGTCCCTTCTGATCCCTGCGTCTCCGCCCGGAGGGCACCTCGCTTGGCCGGCAGCGATAGCACAATCCGCAGCTCTTCTTGCAACTCCTGCAAAATCGCCACCAAGGAGAGAGAGACAGCGCCACTTGCCGACTGCTCTCTATGGGCCCTTCCCTGCGGCCCACTCGGGTTACTTCGAGGCACGAGACGGACAATCCCGTGCCTGTCACGAGGAGGGACTTCTGGTCGGCAGCCATCTCGTTCTCCTTTCTCACAGGTACACGAGAATCCGGGCAGCTCCGGTGCTGCTGTGGCTTCCCCAGCTGCAGCCACTCCTTCCCGGCAGCATCTCTCGTTGCCACCGCATTGGTGAGCTGCCCCTGCAACACATAGTCATTTGGTGGACCGCTAACGGTCCGGGTTACCAAATCTTCACGCGGGGTTGGGTGCACGCCGCCCCTGCGGCACGTGTGTGAGGTTACCTACTGTGCCGGGCCGTCCACAGACAATTTTTTAAATGCAGGTCCCTTGCCTTGAACCAGGCAGAGCATCCTGCCGACTACGCCACTGTGGAATGGGCGACCTGGACACAGACAGGCAGACACATTACAAGCCATCACCACATGTTTATTTACAATAATACTATTTACAAAGTCCATAAGTGCACCACCACACAAACCCCAACAGTCTCCCAAAGTCCAGGCTTCCTTCAGCCTCCTCTCTATTTACACAGGGCCTCTCTTCACCCACCTCCTTCTCCGACCTCGCCCACCTCCTCACCCGACTCCAGCCTTGATTGAAGGGAGGCGGGCCCTTAAATAGACAGGCGGCTAATGACCACACCTGGCCACCTGCCACAGTATGTATTTGAGGCAGTGTGGCTACATTATACTGTGTTTATTTGGGAAATATGTGAAATTCCTTTTTTCAGTGATGTTTTGAGCTGTATTTTTTAAAGGATTTCAGACATCAGTTCTTGGAGAGCCACTCCTGTTGGTGTCCATAGGCTGCAATTGACTGAAGGGAGATGCCTGGTAAAAATGAATCTGGAACTGATTGATGGATATAAACACCAGGATTTCAGGTTTAGAGGAATCAGATTTAGGAGTGTTTTAACACCTTGCATGCACAATTTGATATGTATTAATCATGTCTTTGCAACATAGTACTTTTTTAGTAGAAATAATATTAAAACATACTTTAATACCCATATGGCCTTTTATATGAGACATGTTAATTCCATACTAAAAATCATATAAATATCTTACAAGAAAGTATAGTAAATTTTATGGTTATATGGTGAGTATTTTGTAAAATTTTAGTTTTAGACTTACATATATGCCTATTGGTTTCATGTGTGAGTTTTTCTAAGAAAGTGATCATAATCTTGCAACAAATGAACCATGTCCTATAGAGAAGGGTATGACACATATAGAATATATACTACTTATACTATAAAATTTTAAATTGTAACACGTACTAATTTAGCATTCTGGCCATATAACATCCTTACTGTATTTTTCCATATTGGTTACCTTATGAATATTAATGATCTAGTGAGCTCATTTGTACCTACCCGCCATTTTCACTTACAAAACATTTAGCACATGAGCTCAGAGCCCACAGGTTAACAGTCATTATCTAAATAATTCTAAAATAAAAACATACTGATATAAAACACACAAATGGTACAAGTATATTTAGCATACTGTAAAAGTACAATTTTCCAACAGCATTACACAAGTCCCATCTGCACTACTACATCATTTGCCTTTCATCCATACTACCCTAAAAACTGAGAGTTTTGAAAACGCTCTCCAGAGCCGTATACTTCAGCAAATGCAGCCTCAGCATTGTAATGTGAATGAGTGAACATGCAGATTTTTGAAAATGTAGACTCTATTCGCACTCTGATTGGTTCATGCTAATGATGTGACCCTTCCTTGATGGGAGCCTGCACGTTACTCTTCACAGGAGTAAGCCATATTCCAACATAGTGTCTACAGAAGAGTTGCTTTCCATGCTGCTTGATATAGAGCTTACCTGTATGCATCTAAATTGGGCTTTGTATAGTTTGAGTACTGCATACATGTGCAAAAGGCAAAACGTTTAACAATCGCTATAGCTTTGCAGTAAATTCTGTGGCTTGCAGCATTGCCATGCCTTTAAGGATTTTATGTGAATATGCACATGCTCAGTGTATGCAAACATCTACTAATATGCATTTTTGACCACTTTAGTGTGGATAGAGATACTCCTGTAAACTATGTGAAAAACACATGTATGGACAGAGATCATTTTCATTTAAAAGCACCTTGCTGTCCTTACTGCTGTGCATTGTTCCTAAGAACATTTCTCCATCTTTATCTTCCACAGCTTCAGCTGCATGTATATGCATTTTCTCTGAAGCTTCCAACTTTCACTCTTCCAAAATCTTTGTTTTTTCTTCTTTGGTACGTTTTCCCATAAGCAGGACAAGGTACAATTGAAAATTTCTTTCCACAATGTTTGCAACTAGTTTGCTTTTCTCCATGCTTTCATACATTCCTGTTCCATGGTTCTTTATTTGACACGTACTGCCTACAGATGCTTGAGCTAACCATGGCTCAGCTTCTAGCGGTCCATTCTCAAATGTTCAGACATGCTTTCTTGCTAGCTGTACAAATCTATCTTATATCATCCATTATTTGGTCTGCTTCTCTCAGCAGCCTTTCACACACCTTTTTATTGTGTAGGCCACACACTCTGTTCCCTTTAATCATAGAAGCCGTTATATACCCATAATTACATCACTGGGCTTTTAACCTCAAACCTGTAATGTATGAATCAAATCCTTCCCTGGAGCTCAGTATTCTGCACCCAGACATGTTGATCATACAGTTTACTGTTCCTTGAAGAGCTTTTACCAGTACAACTTTAAATTTGCCTCTGTCTGCAGGTTCAGTAAACTCAATGTGTTCTAATATCAGTACTCTGAGGTCCCACTGTTTTAACGATAAAGTGACTTTTTGCTCACCAAATTTATTTTACAACTCCCACAAGATTATTATTTAAGATAATAATAAAATGCCTGTTTGAAAATTCTCCATTTGCTGTACAAATTCCAAATGAATTTCACTGATTCTGGAGGCTGTATTGTATCTTTCTGTTGTTACTTGTTCTTTGTTTTTTTTTCTATATTAACTTATGTTATCTCTTTCTAATGTTATAATTTTTATGTTATAGATGAAAAAGCCATACAACTTTATTAGCGGTGATCATATGCAAATTTATTTAACACAATAACCTCAGTGGTAACTTCTTGGTGTACCTTACATCTGAATCCCTGTTCACCTGTAGAAGTGCTGCGCAGTATGGTGTTGCATTTGTAGCTGTCGGTCCCAGAGGTGCTCAGAAGAAGTAGTAACAAGAATATTTTTTTTTTCATTAAAGTGTCAATGAAAGGCACTTAAGTTTCCTTTGGTTCTTTTTTTTATTGTTGACAAGCAGTAATGGGATTCTATTCTGTTGTGATCTTGAGCAAGGCCCTTCCGAATCTGAAAATCTCTCCAGGGGCACTGTACAATGGCTGAACCTGCATTATGACCCTCAAAGGTCATGAGATAAGACAATTTCCCCTCAGGGATTTAAAACATATATCAATCCATCCATCCATTGTCTCCCGCTTATCCGAGGTCGGGTCGCGGGGGCAGCAGCTTGAGCAGAGATGCCCAGACTTTCTCTCTCCCCAGCCACTTCTTCTAGCTCTTCCGGGAGAATCCCAAGGCGTTCCCAGGCCAGTCGAGAGACATAGTCCCTCCAAATTGTCCTGGGTCTTCCCCGGGGCCTCCTCCCGGTTAGACGTGCCCGGAACACCTCACCAGAGAGGCGTCCAGGAGGCATCCTGATCAGATGCCCGAGCCACCTCATCTGACTCCTCTCGATGCGGAGGAGCAGCGGCTCTACTCTGAGCCCCTCCCGGATGATTGAGCTTCTCACCCTATCTTTAAGGGAAAGCCCAGACACCCTGCGGAGGAAACTCATTTCAGCCGCTTGTATTCGCGATCTAGTTCTTTCGGTCACTACCCATAGCTCATGACCATAGGTGAGGGTAGGAACATAGATCGACTGGTAAATTGAGAGCTTCGCCTTGCGGCTCAGCTCCTTTTTCACCACGACAGACCGATGCAGCGCCCGCATTACTGCGGATGCCGCACCGATCCGCCTGTCGATCTCACACTCCATTCTTCCCTCACTCGTGAACAAGACCCCGAGATACTTGAACTCCTCCACTTGGGGCAGGATCTCGCTACCAACCCTGAGAGGACACTCCACCCTTTTCCGGCTGAGGACCATGGTCTCGGATTTGGAGGTGCTGATTCTCATCCCAGCCGCTTCACACTCGGCTGCGAACCGATCCAGAGAGAGCTGAAGATCACGGCCTGATGAAGCAAACAGGACAACATCATCTGCAAAAAGCAGTGACCCAATCCTGAGCCCACCAAACCGGACCCCCTCAATGCCCTGGCTGCGCCTAGAAATTCTGTCCATAAAAGTTATGAACAGAATCGGTGACAAAGGGCAGCCCTGGCGGAGTCCAACTCTCACTGGAAACGGGTTCGACTTACTGCCAGCAATGCGGACCAAGCTCTGGCACCGATCGTACAGGGACTGAATAGCCCTTATCAGGGGGGCCGGTACCCCATACTCTCGGAGTACCCCCCACAGGATTCCCCGAGGGACACAGTCGAATGCCTTTTCTAAGTCCACAAAACACATGTAGACTGGTTGGGCAAACTCCCATGCACCTTCCAGGACCCTGCTAAGGGTATAGAGCTGGTCCACTGTTCCGCGACCAGGACGAAAACCACACTGTTCCTCCTGAATCCGAGGCTCGACTATCTGACGGACCCTCCTCTCCAGGACCCCTGAGTAGACTTTTCCAGGGAGGCTGAGGAGTGTGATCCCTCTGTAGTTGGAACACACCCTCCGATCCCCCTTCTTAAAGAGGGGGACCACCACCCCGGTCTGCCAATCGTGGTGGAGGGGTTTGCGTGTCCCAATGATCCTAGGAGCTCTGTTGTCTGGGGCTTTATGCCCCTGGTAGGGCCACCCAAGGCAAACTGGTCCTAGGTGAGGGATGAGACAAAGAGCGGTTAAACAAACCTCCTATGAAGAAAAACAATTTTGGACGGCGTTTTCCCTTGCCCAGACGCGGGTCACCGGGGCCCCACTCTGGAGCCAGGCCTGGAGGTGAGGCTCGATGGCGAGCGCCTGGTGGCCGGGCCTCCACCCATGGGGCTCGGCCGGGCACAGCCCGAAGAGGCAACGTGGGTCCCCCTTCCCATGGGCTCACCACCTATGGGAGGGGCCAAGGAGGTCGGGTGCAGTGTGAATTGGGTGGTGGCCGAAGGCGGGGACCTTGGCGGTCCGATCCTCGGCTATAGAAACTGGCTCTTGGGACGTGGAATGTCAACATATATCAAATCAAATCTAAAATTAAGTTAACCATAGAAATGCCTAAATAATGTTCCTGGGCTTACTAATCTTCTTTTACAAGTACACCCTGCAATTCTTCTGTCTGGAATCCTTAACAGAGGCAGGCTGCTGGGACTAATCCAGTTTTCCAACCCTGGAAGGGCTGAGCCTCTGAATACCTTAACAACGGCTGAGACCAATCATGTTCTCTGTTTCCTCTCCTACAAGGGCGGAACTGTTCCTAACAGGGACTGGCTAAAGGTTTTTAAATAAACATGCCTAAGAGGGACTATCTACCTTTGAAAGACATGCACTAAATGCCCTAACAAAGTCCAGGAGCCTGCTACTGCTGGCATCACAGACCACCGTCTGCATCCAGTTTGCTGTCTCTGAAAAGACATGGCCCAAATGAGTACAACTCACTATGGCAAGCCAAATTAACATTTAGAGATATCTCAAAATGAATTTTATGATATCTGGAAATGCATTTTAGATATCTCAAATTGAATTATAGATATCTAAAAATACATCTATTTTAAGATATCTAAAAAGAATTGTATGATACCTCAAACAGATTTCAAGATATCTTGAAGTGATATGCTGTACATTTTCAGATATCTGAAATGCATTTCAAGATATCTTAAATGCAATTTGAGATATCTTGAAATATGTTCATGTGCATTTTGAGATATCTCAAATACATTTCAAGATATCTTAAAATACATCTGCAGGCATTTTGAGATATCTGAAATACATTTTCAGATATCTTAAAATAGCTTTCTGCACATTTCAAGACATCTCAAATACATTTTCAGATATCTTAAAGTAACTTCCTGCGTATTTCAAGATATCTCAATTACATTTTCAGATATCTTAAAATAACTTCCTGCGTATTTCAAGACATCTCAAATACATTTTCAGATATCTTAAAGTAACTTCCTGCGTATTTCAAGATATCTCAATTACATTTTCAGATATCTTAAAATAACTTCCTGCGTATTTCAAGATATCTCAAATACATTTTCAGATATCTTAAAATTACTTCCTGTAAAATTTCTTATACTTTCAATGGAACTTCCTGCCTATTTTAAGATATCTCGAAATGCACAGGAAGTGATTTTGAGATATCATGAAATGTATTTGAGATATCTTGAAATATGCAGGAAGTCATTTTAAGATATCTTGAAATGTATTTGAGATATCTTGAAATGTGCAGGAAGTCATTTTAAGATATCTTGAAATGTATTTTAGATATCTTGAAATGTGCAGGAAGTCATTTTAAGATATCTGAAAATGCATTTCAGATATCTCAAAATGAATTTGGGATATCTTAAAATGAGAAGGAAGTTATTTTAAGATATCTCAAAATATAATTTAGATATCTTAAAAAGCATTTAAGATATCTTGAAATTCATTGTTGTTTCAGATATCTGAAATACATTTTTAGATATCTAAAATTAATTTCATGATATCTTAAAATGGGTCTCTGCTCTATTTCAGATATCTAACAATGTATTTCAAGATATCTAAAATGCATTTTAAGATATCTTTAAAAGGACACTCAATTATTTCAAGATATCTCAATAGCACTTTCAGATATCTACAATACAATTTAAGATATCTCAAATACATTTCCAGATATCTCAAAACAGCTTCCTGTCCATTTTCAGATATCTCAAATACATTTTCAGATATCTCAACATCACTTCCTGCTCATTTCAAGATATCTCAAATACATTTTAAGATATCTTATAATAAACAAGAAGTCCCATTGAAATAATAGGCAGTTTTACAGGAAATGATTTTGAGATATCTTGAAATGCATGAAAGGTCAATTTAAGATATCTGAAAATTCATTTGAGATATCTTGAAATACAGACACAATTATTTTGAGATATCTGAAACTGTATTTGAGATATCTTGAAATGCATTTGAGATATCCCGAAATGTATTGCAGATATCTTAAAATGTAAAGGAAAGTATTTTAAGATATCTCAAAGCGAGTTTCAGATATCTTAAAAAGTAAATTACATTTTAAGATATCCGAAATTCATTTTGAGATATCTGTAAATGTTAATTTGGCTTGCCATAACTCACTATATTACTTAGTCTTTTATCATGTGTTACCTGGGTTAAGAACCTACAGAACCCGATAAGTATCTCAATCCTGCATCCTATAGAACCTGCAAACCTTTGATGATCAGTAAATAACATGTCAGTTTCAGTGAGATAATGCCAAACTTTATTTCAATCTAAGCTTATGTTTATTTGCAACAAAACCAGGCATATCAAACACTAGAAGTTAAAACAGACCATATAAACTGAATGATTCTTACCAAAGTCCATACAGCAAGCTTCACATCAGATAGTTTGTTTGGCTTTACAGCTGTTTCAGTCTTTATCTTCCTAATCCAGCTGAGGAGTTCCTTTAACTCTTTCAGGGCAGATGTCAACTTTTGTCGAAATTCAGAAGTAGTGGATGGTATTCAGCCGTAAACGCCGACAAAACTCACCATTATGTTTTAGTTCGACTCTCTTTCCTAGAAGGAAAGTGAGCTTTGTTGATTTGACCTCAATTACCTGCGCAAACAACCTCTAAAATGGCATCGACATCTGGCGAGAGACCAAAGCAAATGTACAAAGCAAAGTCCATCCATACATCCATTTTCCAACCCGCTGAATCCGAACACAGGATCATGGGTACAAAGCAAAGTACTCGGTGGAAAACATTTTGCGTGTTATCACCGAATCAGACTCTGACTTGTCGGACTCCGATTTTGATGCAAGTGATCTGAAGATAAAGATTGAAAACGAAAGTGAGGTACCGGCTTCAGCTGATCGGTATCCAGCTAATTGTGGTGCAAGACAAGTGTACCATCTTACATTAGTTGTGATGCTTGTGAATATTTGGATCCCGCAAGTGACGAACCAGCCAGAGAGGTTGAAGAAGTGTCACTCATGATGTTTCTGATATCTTTTTTTCTCTGTCTTTCTCCTCTTGTGATGTCTCTGAAAATGCTTCTGACTCCTTTGCTTTATAAAGTCCCATGGTGACTGATCATATAAGATTTTACTAGTAGCTGCATCCACCAAAATTGGATTAAGCAAGCTTAGAAGAGTTTATGGTATGGTATAATTTCCAATGGTCTTGTTACTTGTCAGTGAAGCTATTTTTAACTAAATGCAAAAATATGTTGAGTAGCTATTTCATATCTTCTTATATACATGCACACATATTAATTTTTATACTACTTTATTTGCTTTTTCATTTGCATATCTCCCAGTAGTCTTCAATTTACACGCATTCATCCCATTATCCCCCCTCTCTCTCTTGAAAATCACATTTTAATCATAATGTGTTTCTTGATCTAAAGCAATGTCCAACAAGGCCCTTGCCTGTTAAACTCCTGTTTAAATACACACAGTTACAAATCATGTTAGCTTTTCCTTAAGAGTTTTACAATATAGTCTTGTTTAAACATTTTATTAACTTAAAAACAGCATCATCTTCTTATATAATATGCTACTGTGGCTGTTCGTTTGTCTGTCCAGGATTTTAATTCACCTGTAGTTCGCAAACCGTTTTACCTATTGACCTGAAATTTGGTACACATATACTATGTGTCATCTACTATCCGCTTTTGGGGTGACGATTGACCTCCAAGATTATTCCTCTTTTTATTTTTATTTTATTTTACTGTAGAATCAACTCTCGGCAATGGGCAGCAGGACAGCCCTGTGGTGTATGCATACGGGCGCCGTTCTCATCCCTACCCCCTTCGCCGTCACTTCCTCTACCTCTTCATATCTTTAATCATTCTTTAGGCAGATTGAAGACTTAAGTGCCAGCTTAAGTGAAAAATTAAGGAAAACGTACTAAGTAATTACAACACAAACACTGACTTAATCAATTTTAACGTGAAAAGATGCCAATGAAAGAAGAGAAGAAGCGGGCCGCTAGGGTGGAGAAAAGAAGAGCTGCTCAGGAAGGAGCAAGTGCATCAAATTCTGAGCAAATGAATGATAAACGTACAGAGAAATAGCATGAAAACTATGAATGCTCAGGTCAAGTGTATTCACTGCACGTTATCGTGCAGTGCGCCGTTACTGGTATTTACATAATCCTCAAATAATCCAAATCCACAAATTAAATATTACAAGTCTTATTTAACAAACTGTAAAAAGCACAATACAACATTTAAAAAAAAAGAAACTTTTCTTAACAAGAAGGAAACAGATGGCATCATAACAAGTGTGCCCCTCATACAATACCGCTCCTAATCAACAGACATACTACATAGTGAAAGCGCACGGCCCTCTTGTAAAACTCATGGCCCACCAATGGAGTTAAGCCATTTTCAACTGTTCAATTTTACTTCTCCCACGCTTCTAACAGCACTTTTGATGTGTTCTTTACATCACAGCTCCTTTCTGTTAACATTTTTTCATTACACAAAAACTTTCATGTATATTCATACATTTTTACAATACACAATTTATAAATAAATTTATCATTAAGTCTCTGGGAAACACGCCTGCTTCTTACAGGGTGGTCATTACTTACAAAATTCTGAAGTTGTATTGAAGTGCTACTGTAGGTGAATCCTCAGTGCTGGAAAGCCAGCGTAGCCAACTGTGCTCTTCGATGTCCGTGTCACTGTTATAATCATGACATGTTTCACATTAAAAAGATTCATCTTCCTGATTTGCAACATTTGGAGTGGTACTTAAAGTTTGTTTTTGTGTTTTTTTAATACACAATTCTCATTAACATTCACCGTGTAAGTTACAAGTTCAAGCTAATCTTCAATAATTCTATTTAACCATCACACTCTCTCTCTTTATGTAGTTTCCAATTAATTCTTGTTGGCCAGCCATTCAAATCTTGGTTGTAAGGGAGAGTTTCATTTCAATCCCTTTGGCAGATTGTATTATTTGAGCAAAATATGACCTTATTAATGACAACCTGGTTGTTAAATTTCAGCCAGGGCAGATTTCAAATGTCTCTTTTTTGTATGTTTTGTTCATTTTTTACGTGTTTACATTGTTAATTATTTGTATCTTTGTGTTTAAACATCTTTTAGCATGTACCATGTGTTTTTGGGTGGTCCCCCTAAGGGACAGGTTCATCTGCCCATCACATCACGGTACTACCCTTAGCACCTATAAAGGCAGAGACAGCCCACAGTCCCTTGTGGTTCATTGAATGTGCTAATGGTGTGGTGAGTCTATTAGTCTTGTGCTTTGTAATTTGCTGGATTTTTGACCATTCCTTGGATTTGTGATTGGGACTTTTGTGTCTTGGGTTGTCTTTGTCTTTTCAGGCCTTCCCTGCTGTGATTTTTGAGCTCTTCAGATCTTCATTGCTTAACAGAATTGTAATAAGGCAGATCCCCAGCTTGTTAATTAGGCATATAATTAAATGTCAACACCTTCGTTTTTGGGTGGGGTGTGGTAGCAGGGCAGGATTGGTTCCAGTATGGGATGTGGGAGCAGATGGCTCTACACTTTTTGCACATGCACATGTGTAGAAGTGTGCCCACGACCCCAATTAGTGCTGGAGCTGCACTTACCGCAGCTGCACCCCATCCTCGCTTTAAAAAGGGAAGCATCCTAGGGCTGGAGAAGGGGAGAAAAAAAAGAAAGAAAGAAGAAAAGAGAGAGAGTGAGAGGCTAAAGAAAGACAGAGGTTAAAAAGAAAGGAAAATGAAAGCAAAAATGGGCAAAGAGCCGGAGGACCTGGTGAGAGAGAGTAGCAGGAGAAGGAGTGAGCTGATCAGCACTCAATGGGCTGCTCTTGTTGAGAGAGATGGGACAGAGGGAGTGACTGAAGTGCTTTTGCAGGGAGGAGCCAGGAATCAGCAGTGGGAGATGGATAGAGCAAGGTCTGAAGTGGGCGCCTCATGGCTGCTCTCTGGGGACCTGGATGTGGGAAGATTCTGTTGGTGACCCATCTAGTGGCAGGAAGGATGGGTTTGGAGCCCCATGAGGGACAGATGAGGGCCCAGGCCAGAGAAGAAGGGTGTCTGCATCTGCTGGTAGACCTCTCCTTGATCTGCAAGGTCCGAAAAGGGCAAGTCATTTTTAAAGGGGGACCGGGGCATGGTGGTTTTTAACAAGAGAATGGCCATCTTGTTTGAACCAGATTTTTATGGATTCCATTTTGGATTTATTCAATTGATTGTTTATAACCTCAACAGACGCTCTCTTTTAAAACAAATTATTTCTTTACATGCATGGAACTGAGCACTGGACTATTTCTTTGGACACTGTTTTGCTTTGGATTGTTTTTAATAAAAGCAGCTGCATTTGTTCACCCATCCCTTGTTGACTGTATATGTGTCTTCATTTATCGCAGCCCATCCAGCTACGATATCAACAGTGGCGAGTTCAAGAGGCTCCCTAGAGCAACTGGGAATGTGGAGCCGACCCACACTGTCATAAGAACTTTTTCCTGAAAATAAGTTTTATATATTAAGATTGTACATTGCCCTTTGTGTAGCTACTCAGGGTTTGTGACAATATTTTTCCTTCTTGTGGGCATTTCAAGTATTTTTTGAGAGTTTCATGCCCTGGAACTCTTAAGTTCATAAGACTCGTGAATTTCTTGCTTCATAAAAAGTTCAGCCGCCTTCTCTTTTATGTTTTCGTTTAAAAAAAAATTTGCAGCACAGTGATCAAGTCTTCTGATACCTATGGCTCTGTTTTTGGTAAGTGATCTTTTAAAGTTTTGTACCAACCTTTCAGACAAGCCATTACTTGCAGGATGGCATGCAGGTGCCTTAAAATGACCTCAGGCACAGGTGGAGTTTGAAGACTGGCAGAGCAAGACGAACCGTAAAAAATGACTGCACAGCCCTGCTGCTACAAATTTGCTTCATAATCCAAGTTAAATTATTTTTTAATATAAAGTTACAATATAAACTAAATCTCACTTATTTAAAACTTTGTAATTATGAAAAAAAGTATGGAAGTACAATTAACAATATCTAAATAACTGCAAATATTTTTTAAGTTTCTTTTTCTAATTATTGTAATTGTGGAATAACGTACTGTTATGGTTTAGCCAGTGTTTTATTTCAGCCTCAAGTAAAATTTTCTTTAATTAAATATTTTTGTTGTCTTTTGAATATTTTGTTATTGTCTTTCTCCTTCCTTTGCATTTGTTTTTCTTAATATTGTGTTTATTTCTTATTACATTGCAAGTCAAATCGATTTTCTGGTGAGGTATATCGTGTGATAGAGGGCTGTGGCGATGTACAGTTTTATATTTATAAAACGGAGTGCTCAGGATGGGGACGGGTCTGGTGCACATGGTACGGTTGTTAAGAGGCTCCAGGGTGTTGATGGTGAATTGGCTGGCCAGGTACGTGCAGATGTGCACAGCAGCCAATTTCCTCGATGGTGCTCTGGGGTCTGTGATAGCGGCACATGCGCCCAATTAAAGTATAAAAGGAGGCTGAGCAGGATAGTGGGAGTGAGAAGACTTGCACCTAAAAGTGGAAGCATAGAGTAGAATCAGGAGTGGAGAGGAGGCAGAGCAGTCAGTGACTCGTGAAGGAAGTGGCATTCCAGGACGAATGATATCCCTGCTGAACAGTCTTGAGGAGCGGGGTCAATAATTCTGGGGTTCCAGTAGACGCTAAGGAGGGCGTATTGGCAGGTGCCAGCAGAGGTAACAGGATGTGCAAGTCCAGCAGACGTCAAAGAAGGCAGTCAGAGTGAGAGGCAGAAAGGAGGACCACAGCTGTTGGTATCTTCGGCCAGCCATAAGACATACTGGATGAGCTGGTGAGATGAGAGAAGAGAGAAGCACTGGGCTGACAGGAGTCGAGGGAACCTGATATTGGCAGAGATTTATTGTTGCATTTTCATGGACTATTTATTACTGGTTTAAACCCCACGATGAAGCACTTGTTATTATTTTTTTATGGATTATTTAAAAATGAATGCACTGTACTTTTGGACATTGGTTTATTTACACCTTGGGAAAATAAAAGCACTTTGCATATTTCCATTTTACCCTTGTTCCTGTGAAGCGTCCTCATTGCCTGGCTCATCCTCGGTTCTTGACTATTGATGCTCCTGGGTTCAAAGGAGTGTGGCAACTGCAGCCAAACAGGACGGTCACGTCTGGGTTTGTGATTTTTGCTATTCTTGTGGATTTCCTGGATTTTGACTCCTGCTATTGTTTAAGGTATTGTCTTTATATTGCAATATTGGATTTGTTTGTTGTAAAATTTTGCCTTTTAGACAAGACCTGTATTTTTGCTCCTCATCCTTGTCTTCCCTTTTATGCTCTGATTATTTCTTTAAATAAATTCTTTAATTATAATGAAAGTTTGTTTTGTTATTGTGGGCCTGATGTTTGTCTCTCTTAATATATTTAACTATCTTTAAATTTCAAAGCCATTTTCTGGGCCTAGTCTAGACTGAAGCCTCAGCTCGTAGTAGTTTGGGGCTAGCTGGGTTGGGGTGAGGTTATTACTGGGCTAACCAGTGAAGGCCCTGGCCTGCTTTTTTTGTGTCAGCTCTTGAAGCCTGCACTCTTTTTGTGCTTTGTTGTGGCAGGAAAGCACAACAAGTACTTTCTTATTTTTTAAACAAATTAGAATATTTAAGCACAGCATTAACATTCAGATTCATTTTGGGATTAGGGTAACTGTTTTCAGAGTTGAAACATCTTTAATTTTTTATTTGATCAAAGACACGTTGTTGTTTGTTAAATAATTTGTCATATGGATTTGGGTGTGACATGTGATGGAGATTTGCTTGGACCCCTGCACTGTTGTTTGTACAGACAGCACATTAAGGCATAAACCAAGGGCATACGCCATTCTGTGTCCATTTTAATAGCTTGGACTGACAACTGATAATCAGTTTGCAGACTACAGCGGCTATGTGACGTGGAAAAAAGGAAAATACCAAATCCAAAATAACAAAGGTGACCTCTCTACAAGAGTAAATTTGAAACAGAAAAATTAATCCATGATTGAAGTTCTACAACAAGCTTCCCTTTAAGGATAGGACACATGCAAAGGTAGGATAGAATTTTTTTTAAGCACAGTCATATGAAAAAGTTTGGGAACCCTTCTTAATTCTTTGGATTTTTGTTTATCATTGGCTGAGCTTTCAAAGTAGCAACTTCCTTTTAATATGACATGCCTTATGGAAGCAGTAGTATTTCAGGAGCGACATTAAGTTTATTGATTTAACAGAAAATATAATAATAATAATAATAATACATTTTATTTATATAGCGCCTTTCCCATGCTCAAGGCACTTACAGAATATAATAAAGAACAGCAGAATATACAGTATATAGCATTGAACAAACCAGATAAATAAATAAAGAAGATTAAGACAGTAAATTCTGAAAAAAACAGACAACATTATTGATGGTCTCGCACACACATACAGGTTACATTGGCATCTTGACAGAGACGTAAACTGAGAGAAAGGTAATAAAGTCAAGTAGAGCTAAAAGCCTTCCTGAACAGATGAGTTTTGAGTTCTTTTTTAAAAGAATTCATGGAGTCAGCTGACCTGATTAATTTTGGTAGGTCATTCCAGAGTCTGGGCGCTATACAGCTGAAGGCCCTGTCACCCATAGAGTGTAGATTAGTGAGGGGCACAACAAGATTACCAGAATCAGAGGACCTTAGTGGGCGGGCAGGCACATAGTGATGGAGAAGGTCACTGATGTAGTTTGGTGTGAGGTTATTTAAAGCTTTGTAGGTTATTAGTAGGATTTTATATTCGATTCTGTAGGACACAGGGAGCCAGTGAAGACGGAGCAGGATGGGTGTGATGTGCTCGCTGCTGCTGGCTCGAGTAAGGACTCTTGCAGCTGAGTTTTGAATAAGCTGGAGCTGTGATATAAGATTAGAAGGGACACCTGCCAGTAGGGAATTACAATAATCGATGCGGGATGTGATAAAAGCATGGACAAGTTTCTCAGCATTAGAGAAGGAGAGGAAGGAGCGAACACGGGATATGTTACGGAGGTGAAAGTAAGAAAGTTTCTTAATGTGATTTATGTGGGCGGAATAAGTGAGGGAGGAGTCAAAAATGACACCAAGATTTTTTACAGTAGAGGCAGGTCTGATGAGATCACTGCCAAGATGGACTGGGAAGGAGCTCATTTTATTAAGTTGCATTTTAGTCCCAATTTGCAGGAGTTCAGTTTTATTGCAATTTAATTTTAAAGAGTTCTGCTCCATCCAGGTTTTAATTTCACTAAGGCAGGTTGTGAGCTGAGAAAGCTCTGATGAAGTTCCACTTTTAACATTGAAGTAGAGCTGGGTATCATCTGCATAAAAATGATAACCCAATCCATAACTACGGATAATATGGCCAAGGGGAAGCATATAAATACAGAAAAGCAGAGGACCAAGGACAGAGCCCTGAGGGACTCCTTGTGTGACTGGCACGGAGTTGGATCTGCTGTTGCCAAGACTAACAAACTCTTGCCTATCAGTCAGATAGGACTTGAACCACTGGAGGGCAGTGCCAGAGATACCCAGCATGTTCTCCATTCTGGACAGTAGGATGTCATGTCTAACAGTGTCAAATGCTGCACTGAGGTCTAACAGAATTAATATGCTAGTTTGTCCAGAGTCTGCTGCCATAAGCAAATCATTGGTTACCCGTAGCAGAGCAGTTTCACAGCTATGCCGTGCCCTGAATCCAGACTGAAAGGGTTCCATCAAATTATTAGAGGTTAGGTAATTGGTGAGTTGGGAAGCTACAACATGCTCAAGAACTTTTGACAGGAAAGGTAAGTGGGAAATAGGCCGGAAATTGCACTATGCATCATAACAAAATTAGACAGGTGCATAAATTTGGGCAACCTAACAGATATATTACATTAATACTTAGTTGAGCCTCCTTTTGCAAATATAACGGCCTCTAGACGCCTCCTATAGCCTTTGATGAGTGTCTGGATTCTGGATGGAGGAATTCTTCCATACAAAATCTCTCCAGTTCAGTTTAATTTGATGGCTGCCGAGCATGGACAACCTGCTTCAAATCATCCCATATATTTTCGATGATATTCAAGTCAGGGGACTGTGATGGTCATTCCAGAACATTGTACTTCTCCCTCTGCATGAATGCCTTTGTAGATTTCGAACTGTGTTTTGGGTCATTGTCTTGTTGGAATATCCAACCCCTGCGTAACTTCAGCTTTGTGACTGATACTTGAACATTATCCTGAAGAATTTGTTGATATTGGGTTGAATTCATCCGACCCTCAACTTTAACAAGGGCCTCAGTCCATGAACTAGCCACACAGCCCCACAGCATGATGGAACCTCCACCAAATTTGACAGTTGGTAGCAGGTGTTTTTCTTGGAATGCGGTGTTCTTCTTCCACCATGCCAAGCACTTTTTGTTATGAACAAAGGGCTTCTTTCTCATCACCCTGTCATACAGATGTTCTTTGTGCAAATTGTGCTGAATTGTAGAACGATGTACAGATACACCATCTGCAGCAAGATGTTCTTGCAGGTCTTTGGAGGTGATCTGTGGGTTGTCTGTAACCATTCTCACAATCCTGCGCATATACCGCTCCTATGCCTGTGGCCTTCCATTTCCTGATTACATTCCTTACAGTTGAAACTAACAGTTTAAACATCTGAGATAGCTTTTTGTAGCCTTCCCCTAAACCATGATACTGAACAATCTTTGTTTTCAGATCTTTTGAGAGTTGCTTTGAGGATCCCATGCTGTCACTCTTCAGAGGAGAGTCAAAGGGAAGCACAACTTGCAAATTGACCACCTTAAATACCTTTTCTCACGATTGGACTCACCTGTCTATGAATTTCAAGGCTTAATGCGCTAATACAACCAATTTGGTGTTGCAAGTAATCAGCATTGAGCAGTTACATGCATTCTAATCAACAAAATTACAAGGGGGCCCACATTTTTGCACAGCCAGTTTTTCACATTTGATTTAATTTCATATAACTAAATAGTGCTTCACTAAAAATCTTTGTTCGGAAAACACCCCAGTACTCAGATGTTCCAAGGAAATGAAAGACATGCCACTGTTATCTTTTTTGTTGAAATTAGAGTAAATTATTATGCAGGCTGGGCTAAGAGGGGTTCCCAAACTTTTCATATGACTGTATTCATTGACTATTAACATTAGGCTTTACTGGAGATTTATTTTAGTGACATGGTGCATCCAACGTCCCCCAAGCCCCTACCCCTTATACTCTGCCCATGATTTCCAGAGGGTTTCACAATCTTGAGATATAAACTGAGGTCCATTATCATTTTTACAACCTCTTTAGGCTACACATATGCAGCAAAAATATTTCTCAATATCCCAGTGATTATTGTGGCTGTTCCAGGAAAACGTCGTAGACTTCAATTACCCCATGAAAAAGTTGCCATTGCACTTGCACAAAATCAACATGAACTCCACATATGAGCTAGAGAGGTGGTGGGCACATTACTGTCTTGTTAACATACAGTATGTCACAATGGCTTACTTTAGCTTCAACGCACTGGTATAAAGTAGGCCACCAAAACAAACTTCTAGTCTGTGCTTTCATTTTCACATCATGTAATTCAGACAACATTCTGCTTTGCAATTTTTCCTCTGCTACTACTGATAGACCCCAAAGTGAACAGAGTCATTTTCTGTTGCCTGTTCTAGTCTTCAGTGGAAGTATGCTTGTAGTATACAGTGCATCTGGAAAGTATTCACAGCGCATCACTTTTTCTACATTTTGTTATGTTACAGCCTTATTCCAAAATGGATTAAATTCATTTTTTTCCTCAGAATTCTACACACAACACCCCATAATGACAATGTGAAAAAAGTTTACTTGAGGTTTTTGCAAATTTATTAAAAATAAAAAAAATTGAGAAAGCACATGTACACAAGTATTCACAGCCTTTGCCATGAAGCTCAAAATTCCATATTACTGGGCTGTTCTAACTTCTTATGAATAAAAATATTTATTTGAAGCTGGGACTGATGTAGCCTGAAATGTGTCTGGCTTTTAGGGTTACGCACCCTACAGGTCACACCCCATAAATCTTGTTGAACTGCAGTTCTCATTATGCATCTCACCTTTAGTGGAATGTTTTTCATAGAAATCAAGTTGAATTTGGCTTGTGTTTACTCTCCTGAGGCCAAAAGAAAAAAAACAAAGAAATTGAAAAAATCTTAAAGGCGTAACGTTAATGTCTAACTATTGTGTTCGTAAGAATTACTTACAAATGCTTTGAAATCACTTCAGTTTTTTTTTTTGCTACGTGCCTCCTGACTCACCGGTATGAGTAAACCCCCGATATATGACATACTATTTGACACGTCTGGCCCTCTGGCCCAGAAAACCCCTCATTTTTAGGTCAATTACAGACTATATTTTGTACATCCTTATGAAGAAGAGTAAACTAATAAGTGTCTTCAAAAAACTAATATTTTTGATATATGCTTCTTTACCAGAGGCCCTAGCCCCCCAAGAGTCACTCTTAGAAGGTTCAAAATGTGGGGTATTGTTTTAGAATATTCCAAGGACCGTTTTTATGAATATGATTCCATTTCTGATCCTTTACTAGAGATCTAGCCCTCTACGGACCTCTATCAGAGAGTAAAAAGTGACAAATTTCTATTACAATCAAGAACATTTCGCATTTAAATTGAAGAACACATTTTAATATTGCAAATATTTGACAACTATTCTTGCTTATTATGTGTTTCCACCTCATGAAATAAATCATTACATTTCTCATAATCACCCCAAATTATGGCAGCTTGTGGTAATTCAGACTTTTTTATTCCCCTGGTGAAGCTTACGAGTCTGGGATTGCTAGGGAATCGTCACCTGCCGTGTCACCACAAACAGGAGCACAAATCCATCCTTTTGTGTTGGCTAATATCACCTATAAATTGTCACTACCAGCCTTCCTTTCTTCTTACCATATGAAAGCCTTTTCACTCAAGGACTCTTCATCACCCACTTTCCACATCATAGTAGATGTTGCACCAAAAAATGAGAAGAAATTATTTGGTTTGTGGCAGGTTCTTTTTGGTTTCAAATGGCGTGGTTAAGAGCCTGAAGATCATTCTTGGGGGCCAGTTAGGCATATCCTAGACACTTCTTTGTTTAAATGTCATCATCAAACTCATACTTTGAAGTTTTAGGACACATGTGAGGAGTCTTCCTTGTCCCTGCTGTCGAGATGCATCCCTATAACATGATGCTGCCACCACCATCCTTCACAATAGGGAATGGTATTAAGCATGTAATTAGCAGTGCTGCCCTTGCCTGGTCTCCACTAGACACAGTGCTGCCCCAACACTTCAATGTTTGTCTCATCAGATGACATAATCTGTGTGTTTATGCCTTTTAATGTTATTCTTGTTCTGTTTTTGCTTATTGTTACTACTCACCCACAACAAAATGACATCATGGTTGTACCATTTTGGTCACAATCATGCTGTGTGCCTACGTGACAAAGCTGTGTGTTGTCATGCTGACTGTCTTATTTGAGGCCGAGTCTCATGTTGTAGTATTGACCTCTCCTCATTCCTGACTTTGAGCCCAGGTTGGCCCCTTTGTTTTAGCTGCCTGTCTCTGCAAGTCCGGAGGGTCCTGACTGCACTCTGAATAACCTGCTGCATGACTTATTTAATTTTATATTTATAATCTTTCATCCTTATTGTCTAAAACGTCAAATTCATTAGGACACTGATAAACTACTGTATATATTAAAAAAGTGGTGGTGTATGTAAGATGGACTTGAGCAAGGTACACATCAAACAGCACAATGCCTGAAAAGGTTAAAGCAGCCAGCTGGTCAGTATAACTGTGACTTTGCCCGTCACGGAGAGATTTCTGAACCTAAACTATTCAAAATGCAAAGGTTTATTTTCACAAAAAAAATTAAATACAGGTATAAGGTTTTCAAAACAAATATAAACAATACATATAAGGAATACACAACAAAATGGGGCGGCACGGTGGCGCAGTGGGTAGCGCTGCTGCCTCGCAGTTGGGTGATCTGGGGACTTGGGTTCGCTTCCCGGGTCCTTCCTGCGTGGAGTTTGCATGTTCTCCCCGTGTCTGCGTGGGTTTCCTCCGGGCGCTCCGGTTTCCTCCCACAGTCCAAAGACATGCAGGTTAGGTGGATTGGCGATTCTAAATTGGCCCTAATGTGTGCTTGGTGTGTTTGTATTACGTTTTAGTTTTAGTTTCACGTTCTAGTATTATCCATGTATAGACCTCCAAAATTCAACGCGTCTTTCTTTGAGGAATTCTCTGACTTGATGTCAATCTTAATTACGAACTATGACACACTCTTAATAGTCGGCGACTTTAATTTTCATATAGATAATCAATGTGACCAGAAAGTAAAAGAATTTATGAACCTCCTGGACTCTTTTGATTTGAGACAGCTCGTTAATCAGCCTACACATAAAGCAGGTCATACGTTAGACTTAGTAATTACTAAAGGACTAAAAGTTGATATAAAGCAGGTCATTGATACGGGTCTATCAGACCATTTTCTTCTACTATTTAATATAGAAATAATGATAGAAAACACTCATGAGAAGCATATTGTTAAAAAACGCTTCTTTGACTCATCAGCAGCTTTAAAACTTACAAACATTCTAACCAATCAGTCCGTTTATAGTGCCAACTATAATAGCGAGGAGAATGTAAATAGTAAGGTGGAAAGATTTAATACTAAAGTGAGGGCTGCTGTTGACTTAGTTGCACCTGAAAAGACAGTTAAAAAATCTTCTAGTATTGTTATGCCATGGAAGACCCAAAGAGTGTCTGATTTAAAGAGAACATGCCGTAGAGCTGAGCGTAAATGGAGGAAAACTAAACTAACTATTGACTATGAAATATTAAAAGTTAAAATAACAGAATACAATAACACAGTCCGTCTTGAGAGGCGCTGCTATTTCTCTAAGATTATAAATAACAATGCTAGTAATCCCAGAGTCTTATTCTCGACGATTGATCGTCTGTTAAACCCAGGTAACTCAAAGGAATGCCTCCTAAGTACTTCCAGTAAAACCTGTGAGGCTATCGCTGTATTTTTCAATCAAAAAATTAATGATATTAGAAATAATATAGTATATCTCCCCAACACTAAGGATCCTCCTAAACCCCAGTACCCCATAATAAACAAATTAAAGTCTTTCACTAGGATAGATTTACCTGATTTACATAAAATAATTTCTCAAATGAAACCCTCCACCTGTGCCCTTGACCCAATACCAACAAATTTTTTCAAAGAAGTATCGGGCGTGCTTAGTGATAATGTTCTTGACATAGTAAACTCGTCATTAGATACGGGGGTCTTCCCAGACTGTCTTAAGACTGCGGTAGTTAAACCCCTACTTAAGAAAAATAATCTCGATCCCTCTGCTCTTGAAAATTATAGACCCATCTCTAACCTGCCTTTCTTAAGTAAAATTCTAGAGAAGGCAGTCATTATACAGTTAAATGAGCACCTCAATAAACATGCTATTCTTGATAAATTTCAGTCAGGTTTTAGAACAAATCACAGCACAGAAACTGCACTCATTAAAGTAGTAAATGACTTGCGGGTAAACGCAGACAGAGGCCATTTATCTGTTCTCATCCTCTTAGATCTGAGTGCCGCATTTAACACCATTGATCATAATATTCTTAAGAATCGCCTTAGTCAATGGGTGGGCCTCTCTGGCAGTGTCTTAAATTGGTTTGAATCCTACCTGGCAGGGAGAAAATTCTTTGTTAGTTGTGGTAATTATAACTCAAAGACACATGATATTCTATATGGTGTTCCACAAGGCTCTATCCTGGGTCCACTGCTCTTCTCAATCTACATGCTTCCATTAGGTCAGATTATCTCAGGGCACAACGTGAGCTACCACAGCTATGCTGATGACACACAGCTGTATTTATCAATAGCACCTGATGACCCCAAATCTCTTGATTCGCTAACACAATGTCTAACTTGTATCTCAGAATGGATGAATAGTAACTTTCTCAAATTAAATAAAGAAAAAACCGAAATCTTAGTGATTGGCAATAATGGATACAATGAGGCTATTAGAAATAAACTGGCTGCATTAGGATTAAAAGTCAAATCGGAGGTAAAAAGCTTAGGGGTAACCGTTGATTGTAATCTGAATTTTAAATCGCATATTAATCAGATCACTAGGACAGCATTTTTTTCACCTAAGAAACATAGCAAAAGTTAGACCTCTTATATCATCGAAAGATGCAGAGAAATTAGTTCATGCGTTTGTTTTCAGTCGGCTAGATTACTGTAACGCACTCCTCTCAGGACTACCCAAAAAAGACATCAATCGTTTGCAACTAGTGCAGAATGCAGCTGCTAGAATCCTTACCAGGAAAAGAAAATCCGAACACATTTCTCCAGTTTTGATGTCACTACACTGGTTACCTGTGTCATTCAGAATTGACTTTAAAATTCTGCTTATCTATAATAATAAAAGGCAAAGCCCTCACTGACTGACTCACTCACTGACTGACTGACTCATCACTAATTCTCCAACTTCCCGTGTAGGTGGAAGGCTGAAATTTGGCAGGCTCATTCCTTACAGCTTACTTACAAAAGTTAGGCAGGTTTCATTTCGAAATTCAAAGCGTAATGGTCATAACTGGAACATATTTTTTGTCCATACACTGTAATGGAGGAGGCGGAGTCACGTATCGCGTCATCACGCCTCCTACGTAATCACGTGAACTAAAAACAAGGAAGACATTTACAGCACGAGTCACACGCGGGAACGAAGGTAAATGACGCTAATTTTTGACTGTCTTTTAATACTGTGTGAGCATACATATTAACACATGTGCAATTAAACGTGTGCATTTACAGGGTGATTTCTGAGGCTTAAAAGCTCACCTTTTATCAAACGCGGGAAGAAAGGTAACTGACGTTGTTCACTGTCTTTTAATACTGTGTAACCATACATATTAACACATGTCCAATTAAACGTGTGCATTTACGGGGTGATTTCTCAGGCTTAAAAGCTCGCCTTTTACTAAAAAGGTAAATGCAAAACTATTTTCAATCAGTTTATTGAAACGCTCCCGTTAAGGATTGCAATAAAATATTCGCGAGATAAAAGAACGAAGTAGGGGGAAATGGAGGAACAGCCGCAAACAGCGAAGAGCAAAAAATTTATTAAACAATTGAGAACGGAGCGAGTTAAGCATACAAGCATGTTCATAAGGGAAACAAAGCACGGTGTAAAACGTAAGTTTAAATTAAGTTTATAGAAACGCTCCCGCTGCGGATTGCAATAACATATTCGCGAGATAAAAGTTTAATGAGAAGACACGAGGTATAAACGAAGCACACGCCGTGGCGCAACGTTAGGGGCAACAGTTTCAACCATTCTATGATCTGCTTCTCGCAACTGAAAGACGGCACATGGCGGATGTTAGCCGACTTGCTGACCGCAACGTTAGGGGCTTCAACTATGGCGCTGACGCAACATCTCAGTGCCAACACTTTGCAGACTGTACTTAAAAGACACGCCCTCCTCACTGGACAGTTAAAAACACCAATCAAACTAACGATGACATCAAGTATTACCCAATCAAAAGTAGGAAAGGAGGCATCTTCATAAAATGCGTGTGGGATGATTTGCATGAGACGCTGCTTTAAAAAAAAAATGATACAAAAAATACGGGATAAATCCCGTCCAGTATTGATTCAAAACGGGACGCGCAATTTCATTCTCAAACGCGGCACGATTCCGTATTTTAAAGGACGGGTGGCAACCCTACAGTGCCAGGTAACCACCCATACAATCAGATTGTGATTCAGACTAGGAATGCAATGAATGTAATTACCCCGATCTACATACAAGGCGAAAGTCTTGCAACATTCAAAGATCATGGTTTGGGATAATTACTACTTATTAAGTACAACATTGAACATAAAAGAGCTCATGAAGCCTTGAACCGAAAAAAGCAAGATCTCAGAGATCGTAAAAAAAAAAAAGGAGGTAATGTCGTTTTACTCGCTGTAGATTTTACTCAAACATTACCAGTTATTCCACGAGGGAGACCAGCAGATGAACTCAACGCGTGTTTAAAATCCATGCTTCTCCCACGGTCGGTTATATGTCGCGTGTTCTCGGGTAGGTACACCAAAAAATGTATACATTTAAGCATGTAATGGGCAAAGAAAAAATGAGGTATACCCGAAGGCACTGCAGTAGTACTCAATGTAACTTTACTTCTTAAATGTTAATGTTTTACTGTTTAATAATTTATACGCTTCTTATATATTGTTCAAATTCTTTTATCAAAATACCAGTGACAGCGCAATGCACGATAACATGGGGGTGAATACACCATACGCATCCGCCCACGGCCGCCCTGGTGTGCGCAGATAGGAGTTGATTCTAAAATAAAATAACCATAAAAAGAGTGATACAATCATCACCCATAAAGCTGATAGCAGACGTGACGTATTATATGTGTACCACATTTCAAGTCAATACGTGAAACGGTTTGCAAGCTACATGTGATTTCAAATCCTGGACAGACCAACGAAAAGCCACGGTAGCAAATTATAGAAGAAGATTTTACTGTTTAATAATTTATATTTATATGAAATGTGTTTCTTATATATTACTTCATATTCTCATATGATAATGATGTTAATGTTGTTTATATTGATTTCTATGTTATTGTAAGTGCATCTATGTGTGTATATGTATGTATGTATGTGTATATATATATATATATATATATATATATATATATATATATATATATGTGTATATGTATATATAATATATCTGTATATGTGTGTATATGTGTGTGTATGTGTATATGTATATATATATGACAGCAACACTCATAACAATGACAACACAATTACATTGACAATCATGTTACGTTATTTTTCAAATGTTTCCTTTACTTTTTCATAACCTCTTTAACACACTACTTCTCCGCTGCGAAGCGCGGGTATTTTGCTAGTGGTTTATAAAGCTTTAAATAATCTCGCCCCGGCTTATATATCGGAATGTCTGACACCTTATATTCCAAATCGTAACCTCAGATCCTCAACTGAGTGTCTCCTTAGAATTCCAAGAGCAAAACTTAAAAGAAGTGGTGAGGCGGCCTTCTGCTGTTATGCACCTAAAATCTGGAATAGCCTGCCAGTAGGAATTCGCCAGGCTAATACAGTGGAGCACTTTAAAAAACTACTGAAAACACATTATTTTAACATGGTCTTCTCATAACTTCACTGTAATTTAATCCTGATACTCTGTATATCTAATTCATTATAATAACTATTCATTCAAAATCTGTACTAACCCCTACTCTCTCTTCTGTTTCCTTTTCCGGTGTCCTGTTGGTGGTGGCGTGCGCCACCACCATCTACCCAAAGCACCATGATGTTCCAACAATGATGGATGGATTAAAAGCCAGAAATCTGTATGACCATCAGCATCAAGTGACTCCGTGAAAAACCCGAACTACAAAGAGGACTATTTCATTTATGTTAGGTAGAATGCCCAGAGGGGACTGGGCGGTCTCATGGCCTGGAACCCCTACAGATTTTATTTTTTTCTCCAGCCTTCTGGAGTTTTTTTTTGTTTTTTCTGTCCACCCCTGGCCATCGGACCTTACTCCTTTCTATGTTAATTAATGTTGTCTTATTTTAATTTCTTATTTTGTCTTTTATTTTTCTTCTCTCCATTATGTAAAGCACTTTGAGCTACTTTTTGTATGAAAATGTGCTATATAAATAAATGTTGTTGTGTGTGTCCTGTGGTGGGTTGGCACCCTGCCCAGGATTGGTTCCTGCCTTGTGCCCTGTGTAGGCTGGGATTGGCTCCAGCAGACCCCCGTGACCCTGTGTTCGGATTCAGCGGGTTGGAAAATGGGAAACAAGCCACACCAGATCCACGCACACTGATCTTTGCTCCATCTGCCCAGTCGGCATTAGGGGGGACTGATGTGGACTCTTAGTACTTTGTATTGTTCATTATTAGTACTTTATTATTTTGTCCTTCTACTCACAGTTTCCAGTGGTTGAGGCTCTAGGCGAGGGTACCTATGTTGCTCCACTCCTAATTTCATGTTGTTTCACAACCTTCCGGGACCATATAAACATTTTCACTGACAATGGTAGATTATGAACACACTATCTATCCAGAAATTTTTCTCACACTGGTTTTGGTCACAATTTGCAATTAATAGCCATTACTCTGGCTGTCCTGTAGCAACAGTCTTTGAGGTTTTATATTGTTATCATCTCTTGCTAGAAAAAAACACTTCTGCTAACAGTTGGTGACAAGTCAACTCAGCGGGACATACTTCTTATCATAGGTGACACAAATCCAAGCTTTAAGAGAAGTACGGACAACAGAAAAATATTGGCTTTAGCCCACTTCTTTCATATGTGGTGCTAAATCTGACAGGTACGCAACTCAAATGTGACCCGTGTTTGAATGCTTGAATTACATTTGTTGAGAAATGTCTTTTACTGGGTGGCACGGTGGCGCAGTGGGTAGCGCTGCTGCCTCGCAGTTGGGAGATCTGGGGACCCGGGTTCACTTCCCGGGTCCTCCCTGCGTGGAGTTTGCATGTTCTCCCCGTGTCTGCGTGGGTTTCCTCCGGGCACTCCGGTTTCCTCCCACAGTCCAAAGACATGCAGGTTAGGTGGATTGGCGATTCTAAATTGGCCTTGGTGTGTGGGTGTGTTTGTGTGTGTGTCCTGCGGTGGGTTGGCACCCTGCCCGGGATTGGTTCCCTGCCTTGTGCCCTGTGTTGGCTGGGATTGGCTCCAGCAGACCCCCGTGACCCTGTGTTCGGATTCAGCGGGTTGGGACAATGGATGGATGGATGTCTTTTACTTCACTGTTTATGCAATTGTCACCAAATTGTTATATATAAACTGCAGAGAAAGTGAAGAACTGAAAATTACTCATCCGTTTTACCCTTCAAGTCACTTGGATGATACATGTATCATTACAAAGGATTAAAAAAAAATCTGATTTAAGAATGTACTGACATGATAGAGTTAAAACAGTAACAAGCCATGACATGAACCAAGTTCTGTTATTGGTGAGGATTGGCTTCCAACTAAACAACTGGGTTAGAACAAAAACCTGAAGCAACAGAGTTGGCCACCGCTGCTCTGTATCATGTTATGTTGCGGTTTCCTTTTTCTCACACACTGCCCAAACTAATACACTTCATCCCTAACAGTAAATACAAATGTAGACCAGAAAAGCACACAGTTAATTCAGATTAACATTATAATGTTCAAAATATTAAACATGCCAATACGACAGCAAATCAGGATATGGTAATCCACACCATACATCGTGATAGAAGTAGACATTCAGTCACTCAGATGGCGCTCTTCTTACGTTGTCTTAACCTTCTCTGCACTGTCTGTGAGCCTCGCTCATGATGGATGATTTGGTTTAGTTTTATATTTTACAGTTTTATTTCATACCCTTTGCTTGATTGCCTTTTTTGTATGTTGTGGTTTGGACAGGTGTGAATTTGATAGGTTTTCATATACTATAATACTTTGTTATCTAAATATGTTAACATCTACCCATGCTTCCATTTTGTTTCTTTAACTGCAACAGGACAGGACAGGGTTTATTTAGTACATGATATCAGAGGTCAGCAGGTATAAGGGTCAGTGTATCCAAGGTTGTGGATAAAAAAACCTTAAACAGAAGCACAAGCATGTTGTTTACAAGACTTTCTGATTACAACTTAAAGCATAGTTTACTTCCAGGTCTTGATGGCTAATTGATTTCACTGTTCTAGTTAAAATGAACCATGCTATACTACATTTCATCTGCCGATCCTTTCTCAGAGATCTGCCTTGTGTTCTCTGTGACAGCACCAGTTTTATTGACATTATA
Organism: Erpetoichthys calabaricus; assembly: GCF_900747795.2. Classification (NCBI taxonomy): domain Eukaryota; kingdom Metazoa; phylum Chordata; class Cladistia; order Polypteriformes; family Polypteridae; genus Erpetoichthys; species Erpetoichthys calabaricus. Next base: position 139,170,821 of record NC_041402.2, on the reverse strand, counting down.
TAGTTATTACCTTTCAGGGTGGATTTAAAAAAAAACGCTTTCCAGTTCGACAGCAAAATGAGCTCCCACAGCCTCACACCCTGTAGCCAAGCACCTTAGTAAATCCCAAAACTCTTCTTTGTAGCAGCTGCATTTGATTTAAACCGGTTCTTATCTCTTTATTGGAGCACTGCCAAGTTACACAGCAGCATTCCCAAGACTCTCTGGACTTTCAACATGTCAGTCTTTTGACATTTCTCACTTGAAATAGAAAGCAGAATATTCAGGAAATTCTTATCTGCATACAAAGCAAATATAACCCAAGGTACACAATGCTTATAAAATAGCAAGTAGTTACAACATAGAAAAGTAATAGGGTCTTGCGTAAAAGACCTCAAGTTACATTTTAAGTCACTCTGAGAAAAGTTGTGCCTTCATGGACTTAACTTAGGGTGATGTTTTTCAGCCAATACAATTTAATTTCCACATATTTTCTGTTGAAAACAGTGAAGTGTGTATTTTTGAGAGTCTTTTGCAGAAAGACATTGTCATAGTTAACCAAATGATCCTCCTCAACACTTGAAATTGTCAGACCACTGTTTTTGCATCCTAGGCGTCTGCCTTTTGCTTTCACCAGACCTGGCCCCTCTCTGATGTCCACAGGCTTTAGTGCGCACCAACAGCAGCAGCTGCTATTTGTCATTTTTTATTACAACTCCCTGCCATCACAAGCAGAACATTTTGCAGATGTTCTGCACTTAAAGCAGTGTGCATGCTTTTGAAATTCACGGTGGATAGAAGGTTTTGACAAAAAGAAATCTTGAACCCCGGTCTACTTTAGAATCCACACACCCACTTGTGATTAATTCTCAACATGAGTTAATAAGTTGATTAAAATGCAATGCACAAGGGCTAGATGGTATGCATCTGGAGCCAAGGCCAGTAGATTATTAGCACTCGGGCTGCAAAAGTGCGACTCATTTACATCCCTACCTACCAATAAAAAATAACCACAAGCTTTCTACTAATAAGCCCAGTGAAACTAAGAAATGTTTTTTTTTTTTTTTTAATTAATATATTTTTTAATTGTTCCTTTTTGGATTCTCCTTTGTCAGTGTCAGAGCTAAAGGAAGCAAACAGAAGTCAGGCCAGTTGGAATTAGTATCATGGTTCGGTCTACTCCCTGGGATCAATTGTTTAGCTCGCTTGCCATCCCTTCAACCCAAACATTTATCAATGAATTTGACGTCAATAATTTTCCTGCCTGAACAGGACAAAGACCCCAAAACTGAGTTACTGCTCAATTTCTTTGATGAATTGATAGCAAGGGTCTTGCTTATTGCTTACAAACTGTCATACATTCAAGCAATGTTATGCAGCTGATATGTTTTTTTCTTTATTCAATTGATAATGTTTTTAAAGTCTTTAATAGCTTGTGAGGATAAAAGTAGTAAATGAGAAGGTATTCATCCATATCAGCTAGATTTTTCTCTTGCTGATTCCGGTGCCAGGTTTATAAATACAGTAATCCCTCCTCCATTGCGGGGGTTGCATTCCAGAGCCACCCGTGAAATAAGAAAATCCGCGAAGTAGAAACCATATGTTTATATGGTTATTTTTATATATTTTAAGCCCTTATAAACTCTCCCACACTATTATAAACATTTCACGCACAATTATACAGCATAAACCCTTTGTATTCTCTTAGATATTAGGTAAGATTCGTTGAAATTATGTATGTAACCAGTTTACATACAGTAAAACCTAAATATTATTTTAAAGATATCGAGCGTCCAGCATAAACCCTTTGTATTCTCTTAGATATTAGGTAAGATTCGTTGAAATTATGTATGTAACCAGTTTACATACAGTAAAACCTAAATATTATTTTAAAGATATCGAGCGTCTCCGATATCACATATGTTACAGCCATTACGACAGACAGGCCACCAGCAATAAATACGTACAATGCAAGAAAAATTGTATACAGTAAAATGTGTGTACAGTGACACTAAACTATGTACATGTAATAAGTACTGTACGTAAATAATTAATTATGGTTACTCACCAACAATGACACGACAACTTGTCCGATAATGATGAGTTTAATTTTACTGCACTACAAAGGATAGCGTTACAGCTCTTCTAAAGGAGCCTCTTCAGGCGACTGTTTAGCACCGCCGTTGTTCTTCTTCCATCACTCTTCAATCCAAATCTCTAAAGCAGATTCCATCCAGACTACTGCCTTATCACGTCCACTTGCAACTCGTTTTGCACCCTGGTTAAAGGACACTGCGGCCGTAGATCTTATATGCTTTTCCTCCTTTTTAAATAAAAAGAATTGTGGACTCATTGATGCTGTAATAGTGTCCTGCAGTGGTGTAGCTGTTTCCTTCCTTCAACATATCCAAAACTTTTACCTTTTCTGCAATCATTTGCAACTTCTGTTGGCGCTTGGACACGGCTCCTGCAGCAGTAGCAGTAACGTGCGTTAATACTGAATGAGTGAGATTAGACTTCCTGGTTAATGCAGCACTCTGTTGCTGAGCCAATCAGCAGCACACAGGAACTTAACCGAAGGCTCTGATTGGGTAGCTTCTCAGCCATCCGCCAATAGCATCCCTTGTTTGAATTCAAATGGGCAAATCAACTGAGGAAGCACACGTACTGTAGACCGCAGACATCCGCGAAGCAGTGAAAAATCCGCGATATATATTCACATATGCTTACATTTAAAATCCGCGATGGAGTGAAGCCGCGAAAGACGAAGCGCGATATAGCGAGGGATCACTGTATGATTAAAATGCTTTATTTATTCCCTCCAACAATAAATCTTTACCAATTCCGATTTCTCAGCCCCAAACCCCTTTTTCTACTTCAGCTACTCTAACGTACCACAGTCCAGGAATCTGCAGTAACACCAAACGGGCTGGGTATTCAATCCAAGTGCAAGAGTTATAATGCAGCAGCACAAAATGTTGTCTATGTGCACCACTAGAATGCCACATTTTAAGGTAAAGATACTAATAGTATTTTTTAGAGCAAACACCGCAGTCTTTCAATTTGTTGGTGATTAGACCAAGTTGATAGAAGTGTAGAATTCATTCACTAGCTGAGAAAAGAATAACCAGTGCGGGGTTGGGGGGGGGGGAGAATGGGGAATATGGTCCTCACAGAAGCCAAAATGGAAAGTAAGAGAGAGACAACTTATAAACAGAGAAGGGCAGCACCAGGATGGGGTGATAGTAGAGAAAGGTAGTCAGTGCAAAGCGAGTTTGTTTCAATCATTTTAAAACAAGGATGAAGGAATGTGATCACAGTATGGATGCAGACATTTGAGGTGAACAGAGAAAGTAAAAACAAAGTGTTTTGTCAGCCCCTAATATTTGACTCTAGTTTTACCTAAAGGAGGAGTAAAAAAAAAAAAAAAAAAAAGTTCACAAAAATTTTATTCTTCGTTGTTCCATACAATTTATCTTCCACAGTTTACAGAAATAAAAATTGCACAAAAAACATTTGCACTTTCCCAAATTCTTCCATTTTAAAAAATAAAAATGGCATGACTACACTTATCTTCACCAACACTTTACTTTGGCACAGGTGTGTGCCAATAAAATCTAGCAAGTAAACTGTTGCCAGCCAATAACAATCATATTTTAAAAACCATGTGCTGTATAAATCACACTACCATTAAGTTAAACAAAGCTGGCTACAAGTATGTCCTAAAAATCAGTCATCAATAGACTAAGAGCGGTAAATCCATACCTGGAAAAAAAGACAAACATACACAAACAGAAAACCAAATTGAATTACCAAAATATAAAACAAAAAGCATCAAATCAAAAACTGAATTTCAAGAAGATTTCTTCAAAAATAGTTCTTTAAAAAAAGTTTAAAAAAAAATGAAGTCCATTCTTACAACAGATGTACATAAATATCTCCATGCTGTTTTGTAGGGGAAATCACACAACAAAAGATGACTTCTGTTTGAAATCCAGCTGGAAAAAAAGAAGAAACGAGAGAGAGAGTCACAATCAGCAAGTGCTTCCACGTACCTGAACTTTTTCAAGCTGTGCTACTTGACTCAATATTTGGCTACCCACTTCATAATGCCCTCAAAGTCTAAAATACTCCTTAGCAGAGAGGAGAGATGGAGTGCTGGGTGCGGCCAACAAAAAGGGTGTTAGTATATTACGATATGCCTAGACATGCAGTGTTTCTACAAAGTAAAAATTATCGCTCTATTTCTGAGAAATGGCTCACCACACACACACTGGAAGCAATATCAATCACCATCTGAGCACCACTTTATCCGTTTAGCCTTTTTTGAACAAAGTTAATCCAGTCAGATAGTATAATCTGCATGTTGGCTGGTTTGCCAACTGCCTTGCGCCCTGCGTTGGCTGGGATTGGCTCCAGCAGACCCCCGTGATGCTGTAGTTAGGATGTAGCAGGTTGGATAATGGATGGATGGTTTGCAGATCTACTACTGCAATGTAATTACTTGCATGTAAACTAACAGCCAAAGAGAAAATCAGCATTTTTCAGAGGAACTAGGCTTGAACATCACACGGACTGTGCAGTGTGCCAAATCACATCATCAGACTATGAACTCAAATGATTGAGGACTCAATAAGCCAGGTTCAGAACCATATTTCTAGGCTGTAGTGGGTTATGAACATCTGAAAAAAGCAGACTATGTGGCTGTAATATACCCCCAAAAATATGTAGCGAGAGTTCCGTATGCTACCAGATGTTACATTTACCTGCTTTCATAAACACAGTGGAAGGGGTTTACATATTTGCACGCAAACGTCTTAAAAGTTATGGATGATACTGCTAAGGAAGACCCCAATAATTCACATGCATTAGTGGGAGGTCCTTTTACAGATCACTTGTATTGTTACAAACTCAAAATGTACAAAGGTAAATCAAAAATTAAATGCAATTTGAAAATTACATGGTAACCACAAACAATCGAAGCTGACGCACTACATTTGCAATGGCTTATGGGTAGTTCAAATGTGCACAGAACTCTGCCATTAGTCTAGTTGAAGCCAAACTCAAATGAACATGGATACTCCAGTGAGGGATTGAACCACTGTTGAACAAGGCACCATAGTGACATTTTTTCGGCAGAGGGAGTGAAACCTGCTGAAATTCACAGTAAGATGTTGGCTACATACGCAAGTCAAAACAGCATGATTCAAAGGTTTACGAATGGGTAGAAAGGTGAGAATAACAACAAGGGTAACCAATGAAGCTCGATGTGGTCGAGCATCAACATCTCTCTCACACACACACACACACACACACACACACACACACACACCAACATGGCAAAAGCCTTCATCAGAGAAGACAGACTGATTACGTTGTCTGCCGTTTCTGCACATTTCATTATCAGCTATACATCTCTACATGTCATAGTGCATGATGACTTGCGGTACCATAAAGTTTGCGCAAGATGGGTACCCAAACAGCTTACCGACCTGCACAGGCTAACATCCTGAACTTCAGCAGGTTTTAATCCCTCTGCCCAAAGAAATTCCACTATGTTACATTGTTCAACAATGGTGCAATCCCGCAGTGAAGCGTTCATGTTCATTTGACCTTGGCTTCAACTAGACTAAACGGGGGAGTGCTATGCTTGTTCGAATTACCCATAAGCCATTGCAAACTTGTATTGCATCAGCTTCTATCTGTTGCTGTTACGGCATCATTTTCTAATTGCTTTAACTTTTCGATTTAACCTTGTGCATGTTCGTGTTATCCAACTGTAGCATTGTGAAAACAAACTGCTGTAATAGTGAATAAATTGTTTTGTATGAGATGGAGGAGCTCTATATTTGAATCAGTTTAGGAATGACAATTTACTACCACATCAGGCTGGTAGTAAATTTATAAAATTTGTATAAAAATCAGTCCTAGTAAAGGCAAGTGTTTTCACTTCTACCTTTCGTTACAACTCCACTTCTTGAAGTGCTGTACATAGCCACCATGTTACTTATAAACTAGAATGTTAATTTAAACTCTCAGCTAATACACTGTCTGTTCTTAGTTATATATAAATGTCTTGTTGAGTTTAACTAGCACTGCTAATGGCAAATTTGTACAGCGATTTTCAGGAGAGGAAGACAGAACGTGAGCTTTTCTTTCAGCTGCTCCCATTTAAAAGCTGCCACATTGATCATCCATCTCCATCTATCCGTCTTTTATGTCATTTTCTGCCACTCGGACTGCCTTCATGTCCTCCCTCACCACATCCATAAACCTACTTTTTTTGGTGTTCTTTTCCTCCTGCCTGGCGGTTCCTTCCTCAGCATTATTTTCCCAAAGTTTTGAGCTTATAATAAATGACTAATCATGGTACTGAAGTGTAAAGGTGCATGTTGATTAGCAAATTCATTCTACACAACAGTAATAACCTTAGAAATCTATAAGCAACATACAGCAATGCTTCTGCATGTCTGCAAAGAAGCTACAGTTATTTCAGGTAAAAGTTATAGATTTTCCAGAATGAAAACTTGAATGATGTTCCATGATTAGGAAGAAATGCAGCCACCAGATACTTTCAAGTGTGAATTTCTAGTGGTATGGACCAGGAATTGTCACAAACAGCAATGTTCGAGTATAAGCCCTAAGATTTCCTGTGTCTAAAGTGTACTTTTTCAAGAATGTCAGTTCTTTATAACCATAACTGGCAGATTTATTCGTATTTTTTCTCTCAGGTTTGCCTTTTCCAACATCCCTGGTATTCTCCGCATGTTCTGGGAATGTCCATTGTTCTATTTCTGGTCTTGTTACCAGCTTTGCCTCGCTATCTGTGTCTGATACTGGCTACTTTTATCCCTTTCTCTCCCCATCCATTTCTTTTTGTAATTACAACAGCTCTCTTATCACTTTCCAACTGATCACATGCAGAGGTTTAGCCTTAGGTTAAGGTACATTATAATGGAGAATTTAAATGTTCTCCCTAGGTTTTTCAGGGGTTTTTTTTATCCACTAGTGAAAAGCATGCTGCTAGCTAGGCTGTCAAATCTAATTTGTCCAGTTATAAATGTGGAAAGTTGTGCTTCTGTGCATCATGTCATGGACTGTTGTTACACACCAGTGAATTTCCTGTCATAGATTGTTTGTTGCATCATTTGCACATTCCAATCTATGATATATGTCTTAAATCATAATTTAAACCTGGCTCTCATCTTTTCATTACTTCCAAAGGTCAAACATAAAACAATTGCATAGTTATTAAACATCAACAAAAGGAGTAAAATACTCACATCATCTGCCGCAGGAGGCTGTCTGTAATCTCCCTTGGGTTTGCTAATAGAAGAAAGAGGACAAAAGAGAACATGGTCAGCACAAGTAGGGGCTAACTCAGTGAAACTAATTGAGAGTGACACACAAAGGGTATTTGGGGCATCTTCCATGTTTGTTTACAGGTTATAAAAGCAAATCAACAGTCTTTTGCATATTTTGTAGATGGCATAGTGATTCTATTACTAACAATTACATACCCTACCCTATATACATTTTTTTTTTGGGTGTTGGTCCACATCACTGGACAACCAAAATCAGCACAACCACCAGCAAACAAAACGTTCAGAAGTACTTCAGGGGCAATTAGCAAAACTTACCTTTGACTTTTCGCTTTCATATCTAGGAGGAAGAGAGGAAAAAAATATCAACAATATTGAAATAATACTGTGTGCAAGGCAAGCAACAGTACAGAAAATGTCCAAAAAAATAAAATGCAAAATAATATGGTTTCCAAAAAACAAACCCCGTTTTCGTACCAGAGTTTCTAAACCATCTGGGATGAAAGATCACCTATCCTTAGGAACTACACTGGTAGTCTTATTGCTAGTTTTTATCCCCTTCACTCCTGAAAACAAAACAAACTCTACATATGGAAGGCCATTGTGTGCATTAAGGTTAGTCAAGTTCTCCTAAACGTTCATGAAAAAGTTAAATGCAGCATATAGTTTTAAGTGTACAGTGTGTGCCTTATGTATGCAACTCAGTTTTTTCCATTGCTGAAGATGTCCAGGACCCTGAATGTAAAGGAGGAGGAGATATTTTTTGTTTCGTCTAGAATGCACTTAGCTTTAATTCAGTGAGTTTCTCTGCCCAGTTTCTATTGTCTCAAGTTTAATTTGCAACGTAATGATAGGAAATGAATACAGTGGCAAGTCTCACAAGCACATTAGAGTTCGAGCTTTATGTCCATTGATGTAGAATTAGTTATGACATAAACCAAACTTATTTACATGTTTTGGTTACTTCTGCATAATGTCACTACACTCAGAATGTTGTTTCAACATAAACCCTAAAACTTTTGCAGAGTTCACATGTGAAAGACCCGTCTCACCCATTTTGTATCTGTATTTAATGTTCCTTTTATACTGTATGTATCACTGTACACTTGTCTATAGTAAACTATTTTCCTATTCATCCCCCCCCCCCCCCCCCATTATTGAACATTGACTTGATCTTTACAAACTATCAAGTGCATCTTTTGAGCAATATTTTATTTTTTTACTATTTTTGAGTACAGCATGATAATGCAGTGTGGAATTCGTTCTGGATACCCCAGTTTTCTCACACATTATGAAAGACACATGATACTGTAGTATTCATAATTGGCCCCGGTGAAGGCTGGCGACCATGTCCAGGAGCTGATCCTTGCTATGTTACCATTTAGTGATTTCAGGATAAGCTCTGTCCCATGACTCCAAGTTTGATTAATCAAGCTAAAGTGTGTTGTGTAAAAAGTATTTTTATATTTCTGAAAGATGTACAAATTAGAAATTATGTGACCAAGCACTGACCCTTGGTGGTGCATACTCTCCTACATATTTACTCCCTATAATTACTGTGATGCTATCCTATGGAGCCATTGCTGAAATATTTGCTAATACGTTATATTTAATATCTTTTGATTACTTCAGCTTTACTGGTAAAATTCCACCAGGCTCAGGATTGTTCTTGGACAAAGTGTTGGGCAAGGAAGTAGTAATTGGATGAAAGCATTGCTTTGGTTTTTACTTTCTCTTCCAGGAAATGTTCCTCACTGAAAATATGGCCAGTTTCAATTGACAACAATTACATCATTATATTTACTACATCCACACTTATTTAAAAAAAAAAAAAAAAAAAAAAAGTCATGTCTGTCCAGTTGCTAGATCTCTAACATTCCACAGATGGTGCATCACAAAAACTTTCAGTAATAAAATGTATTGCACTTGACATTAACAAGGCTTTTACAAATCCCTCACCAAATGGCATATAAAGGAGACATAAGTGTTGCATGGTACACTGCCAACGTGAATGCCAAGACCTACATTGATTACTTATATTTTAACCCATCGTACACGAGTAGTACAATAAAAACTCACCTGGAAGATATCCTTTACGATGGGCATACCAAACTGCCAGTCCAATTAACGCAATTGTTAATAAAATTATTATCACAGCCGCAACAATTCCACCAACATTAACATCACCTAAAAATAAACAAATCAATTGATCAATCAATAAAACCTTGAATTAATGTGTTCCCTGTTTGATCTTTTTCTCATTAATGCCCATATCAGCCCAAGGCACACATGTTGGTTCAACTTACGAACTTCCATCCTCGCGGCTCCACACTGAGTAGGAGGTCCAATGCCATTGCTTGCTTGGCAATAATAGTCAGCTGTATCAGCTTTTGATACAGGGTTGAAAATCTGTAAACAAAAATGAACAGTTGTCAGGTACGACCAACAAAGACGTACATTATGTATAGAAATTTAACAGGCTGCTTTGACTTTAGTAAATAAAGATGTGGTCTGCCTGACAAAATTCATTTCAGGCACAGTGGTAGACACCCACATTTTTGTTAAATACATTACACATAGGATTGGCTCCAGCAGACCCCCGTGACCCTGTGTTCAGATTCAGCGGGTTGGAAAATGGATGGATAGACATTACACATAGCCTTAAATCTGTGTTATGGCTACACAGACACTGGCCTTGGTTTTCACCTTTCCTTCAAAACTACCCTGGTGTTTTTAACACCTAAAACAGACTTTGAAAAAGCTCAGTGTGTTATAGTATGGATTATTTAAAAGATAAATAAATGGGAAGTTTTGGACACAGATTCTAATCATGCTCCAGTTGTTTCATGCTTATTACATGGCTCTTTCCAGATTGTATACTACTAATTACATCTAATTCCTGACTGATCACCCTTCATGGAATAAACCCATATTTGCCATGGTGATTGTTGCGTTGCTTACCCATATGCATCTAAATGTTTGCTTTTCACATTTGCCACTGCCATTTTTGTGTAAACACAAGATACAAATGAATGTCTAGCATGGAGGACACTTCTTCCTGCTTCTGTAGATGTGTGGCATGCCAAGTGTATGCAAACAGCTATGTCATTATGCATTTTTGGTCCTTTTAGCACAGGTGGAAATACTTTTGCAAATGACAGGAAAAATGCTAGTGTGGGCTGAGATGGCGGTCATTTAAAGTAGTAGTGTGGACGTAGTGGTTCAATCTTTTTGGCATATGTCTCTGCCCATTACTTTTTTTTTTTCCCCCCATTTTGAACCATATGGCTTCTCTCCTTATTTCTGGAAGTTCTGCTTTTAAACATTACTTTCAAAGTTGCCACCTTCTCATTGGACAAAATTCTTTGCAATCAAGCCCTTCACCTAACAGTTCGCTTAACACAGCAAAACTGGGAGCCAACCTCTTCATATTTACAGTGCCCTCCCTCACAAAGGCCTGCCTGCTTCTTAATTTGCTTCCTTAAAACACAGTTATTCTATATTTAGTTGAAAGTTAACATTTTTATATATTGCAGTTCTCTGCCTTACAATACTGGCCTCTAGTAATTTGTTACATTTATTTATTTAAATTGCAAGGTTACTGAAGGTTTCTAGAGTAACATGGGTAAAAGAACAGCACACAACATAAATAGTAGTTCATATTATACAAAATTTCCAAATCCAAATTTAACATTTTATCGATTTTATTAAAATCAAATAACATTCCATACAAGCAAATCAAGTTTAACAAAACTAGGTTTAAAACAAATCAACCCCCACCCATGAGAAAGAGTTAGGCCAGCAGAGTAAAACTTTAATAGTGAAAATATGTAAAGAAATGAATACGAGACGTGACTTTTTCAGGGAGATACTTTCAAGTTCAAGACAAGACTTTGTGCCAAGAGATTTAACCATGCCCGGGACCGGAAACAATACAAAGAGTAGATGACAAAATACAATGTCGTAAAGAATTCAAAAACGTTCTTGCAATACACATGCACAACAGGTTAAAGATAATGAAAGTACTAAAATTCAGAAGTCTCAAAAAATGATAGTAAAGATCACATTAGCGCAAACAAATGAAAATTATTGCTCGGTGAAATAACAGAACAGCGAAAAGAGATCGAATATATTGTTCGGATTTAAACTTTAAGTCAGACACTTGTAGATCATCTAATTCGTGTTGCCATCAGGGAAAAGTAGTGCTTCTTCTTAATGAAGAGGCATGTCCGCGAGAATTAAAAGATGTTATTTGGTGAAAGTGAAATACACATTTTTTAAATACAGTATGACAGTTATTAAATACTGCACTATAATAGAGTGGCACTCTGCCCAGGGTGGGCTCTTGCTCTGTACTTAAACACCAACCCAAGCACTTAAATGAATTAGGCAGTTAGGAAAAAAGGGTAGATAAATTGATAAAGGAGGATGAGATACCATTAATAATGTTTGTGCATTGACTGTGTATGTTTAAAATCTATTTTTGTTTAAATGGTATTTGGGATTTTTTTTTTTTTTTTTAAAGAAACACAAAAGGACAGGACTTTACAGGTCTTCTAAAAACCGGAACATCACTATATCTGAAATAATCTCTACACAACATCAGTACAGATTCAGAATTTGGATAGCGCCATCACTGTGGCTTTCCATCAGATCAGCCATTAGTTCCATCCATTCATCTTGCAAGTAGGTTCCAAGGTCCCAAGTAAGACAAACCAAAATCAACCAGACATGTCATGAATGACACCTACCCTTCATATTTAAGATGGCACATTTTTCTTGTGCAAAGCTGGCGTGGCTTTTTACTTTTTTTTTTAATGCAGAACCATTACCTTGTAGTTTTTGCTACACAGCAGTAATGGGACAGTCAGGTACCAAGAAGTACTTAACAGTGTAAGTGGAGATTTTTTTTGAATACTTTTTAATACACGACAAATGAGAAGGTAGCCAAATACAGCAGACTGCGTACAGTGTGCGCAGTCTTACATCATTTTTAATGGGCAAACCATAATGCAGTTAAACTGGTGCAGGATTGTGTGTGTATATATTTATTATATTATATTATATTATATTATATATACATACATACACACACACACACACACACACACACACACACACACACACACACACACACACACATACATACATACATACATACATACATATACACACACACACTTATTGTTCTAATTGGATAAGAAATTGGGGCGGAAAGTCCATTCCAAAATTTTTCAAAACAGGTGCACCAGTCAGACATGTGCTAGCTTTGCAAGTGGAAACAATGACTTAAGAAATGTAGTCGGGTACAGACAAATTTTGAACAATTTGACGGTTTAGGGGAAGCTGTTCCAAATAAAACTCTGGTACTAAAACACAACGTGAATGTGTTACAACCTCTTTTAGACACAAGACGTCTATGGATGCCGATATGTTTAAGCCTACAACTAGCCAAAGCACCATTACTTCATTCATTAATGCTAAATGGAAGTGTGAAACTATTAAAGTGGAAAGAACTATGCAGCTAGTAGTTGTAACAGTTGCAAAAGACATGCTGTCACTTAACTTTGTAGAGAGGGAGGGCTTTAGGTAACTTGGGCATCATATTGAACCCCAGTACAGTGCACCCTGCCAAAAAACCTTAGCTACCAGAAGAGAAACTTTATGCAATGAATGGATCCCAGACTTTCCATGACGGTTAAGTGTTGCTATCACTACTGACTCATGAACCACTCCAACCACCAATTCTTGTGTTACAATTACATATCACGAATGAGGCACTCAGAATGCAGTACTAGAAAGGCACAGCTTTGATGAAAGGCAAGGTTTAGTGTTGTGTGTCAATCCCAGACAGAGGAAAGAGAAAAATGGTTGTCAGCACCCATGAATGTGGTAGCTTATGTTCATAAAGTGAGTAACATGGTTTGAGCAAACTATGGGAGTCAGTACCATGCTTCCCCCACACACTCCGGCTTGCCATGAATGACTATTTCAAGCTTGACAGCATAAACCATGTGATATTTACAAGCAGCAACCTGGTAGCCCACTTTTACCACAGCACAATAACAACAGTCATACATTTAATTGCAGTGTGCCGCAGGAGTATTGGGTACTGAAAACCACATGTGCAATTCAATGAGGCATCCCATCAAAAACAGGCTCCTCACCAGAACGTCAATATTTAGGATGTAGAGTCCAAGCAAGTGACTGATTTCAGAGTCTCCAAAATGGTACATAAGCACAGTGGGCCCACAAGTTGCTGGAAAGATATCACTGGTGATGGCATTATTATATCTGAAACATAAGCATCCTAAGTTTCTTGAGCCAAAAGTACCAACTAAGTGCGAGAGAGAAACTGAAGTAGCTTTGTGACATGCTTCCCAATAAACACCATGATGAAGACAAATTTTATCAACCGCTGGATTATCTGCACACTCCCCTATCAATGGAGCATGAAGATAGATTCATCTTTTTAAGAACATGTAGCATAAACATAATGGTCCTTTTTTCTGAATTTTGAGTTAGCATAGTTTTACTTTTTCTCTCAAAGCATAATGTGCACATTGAGGAAACACTTTTATAGTAAATAAAGTAGTAAGTGAATAAACTACTACGATGAATAAATGAAAATACAAAAAAATATTAAAGATACACTTTACATCCGTGTGTTTTTTCTCTCTCTCTTTTTTTTTTTAAACAAACTCACACTCTCTCTCAGGCAGGATGGTGGTGCACTAGTAGCGCTAGAAGACAACCGGGGTTTCCATCCTGGATCCTCCCGGTATCTATATGGGTTTTCTCCCACATTCCAAAGACATGAAAGTTAGGTGAACTGGCGACGCTAAATTGGCCCCAATGTGTGGGCGTTTGTGTTTGCCCTGTAATGAACTGGCACTCTTGTCCAGGATTTGTCCTTGCCCTGAATCCTATGCTAGCTGGGTTAGGCTCCAGCACCCCATGTTACACTGGTGTGGATTTCTCTCTCTCTCTCTGTGACCCCACCTAAAAACCTCCTACCCCCTCCGGAGTTCTTTTTTGTTCTGCCAGATATTAGAATATGGATGTTTTATATTTTCTGATGCAGTGCTGGGGTAGTTAGCCAAAGTAATCCGTTGACTATTGCTCTCGCAGTGCAACTTGTTTTACTCATAACTTTGTGAAAAAGTAATAACATTACTGATGTAAATATGTACCAAATGGAAAGTACAAGGATGACACTCAAAATGTCCTTTCAGTAAGGAAGAAATGACCCATCACAGTGATTATGAATGTAACAGTTGAAGTAAACAGCATAACTAGCATTAGCACCGTGCCATTTCAAAACATACAGTGTGACTGCAAGCAAACAATTTTAGCTCACAGAAAAACTTAGTAAAAAAATAAATAAATAAATAAAACTGACTTAAATCACCCGAGTACTTGGAAACATGGAGTTGGTAAACTGTAAAATTCTTAATGTGGCAGTCAGTAGACAAGAGCGCTTTTTAATTGGGTGATCTTTCATACAATTATAAAATTTTCCCCAGACATTGTGCAATTTACTTCACTCCAAGTTGCCTTTAACTAGTTAGAATATTCTTTCAATGTGTTTTAGAAATGTAAACTATTAACTTTCAAATTACAGCTCATAAATCTATTAATAAAAACAAATCTAAAAATACAATCCTGAAGTAAAATAAACCATCTTGTAATGTCTTAAAATATCATAGGTCCAGTACGGATTTAAAAGTGTCATAAAATTAAAATGTACTCTATGCCTGTAATGCATTATAATATTTCAATACTTGAAGTAATTAGATTACAATAATCTGTCACTTGTACTATTACCCCAACTATGTTCTGATGTTAGGGAAAATTCTAAAATGTCATCTTTTTCAATTACCATAATTAGAGTATTCACTGTATGTAAAACCAATGCATGCTACATATTCACCGCTTTAGTAAAATTCATTCAGGAAAAAAAACTCACCAGGGTGCCTGCCTTTGAGTCCAGAATGTAAGAGGTGTTTTGAAAGGCAGGAATTTGACTGGGTGAAACTGGAACCAGAACATTGTTTCTATACCAGTTATATGTACATGGGGGAGAACCATCCTTATCAAAACAGGTCAGTGTAACTGTACTTCCTGTGGTTACCGAGGTGGGTATATAGCAGACAGGAGTTGATGGAGGCACTGGCAGGGACAAAAAAAAAAAAAAAGAGGGGTATTATAAACAGCCAATCAAAGCATCTGTTAGTCATGTAGTGGTCAGTCCCTATTTAACCTTTAATGGTCTATTTCAAAGCAAAGAACTACCACTGGCAAGATGTTTTCTTTCATGGTGTCCAAAAGGCTGCCTGTTCCAAACACAGATAATGACAGTCTTGTGCAAAAAGCTGAGAATGTTTGCTGAGCTTGATATGCTTATGCTGGCACACCATCGTGCCACTTTTAGAACCACTTAATATTTTTGATCTGGCCCATTCCCTCAGTTGCACACATGATCTGTTGGTGCCAGGTTACTCGATTTACCTACTGATTTTTATTTGTCTATTGTAAATGCAGGTGCACAACATTCTCTTAAGTAGAGACGATCACCAAATGGACTTCACACCAATATATAGCATCTGTCAACTTTAATTACAACATGCTCACAAAATGTAAAATTTAAACAAGCAGACAAGACAGCAGACTGCCGATCTGAGCAGCAATATAAAATTCATCACAAGCAGGTCAGGCTGTGACATGCTAGACCTTTAACCAAATTATTTTCTCAAATGCAAGCAGCTTCACTGCCACATATAGCATTAAAACTTCCAAACGAAAACTTTCTAGGCAATTCAAGAAACCAAGTCTGAGTGAAACACACTTTACCTAGTAGGCTTGCTGCTCATTAGGACACAAGAGCAGCTAACTTACAAGTACCAAAATTACACAAATATGGAACTCAGAAATATTTACAATTCATGCTACACTTTTCAAAATTTTAAAAAATGTTCTCAAACCAACTCCGTGTTGCAGAAGGGAGTCTATACTGGCATCACAAAGAACAAGGTGGGAAAAGAAACCAACCCTGTAGAGGGTTACCAGTCCATCACTGGAAAGAAAGGAAAGATTGTGACAAACAGGTAACATGTTAGGCATCCAGACTGCATGACCAAAATGCTTAGGGACGAACTTTAAAATATGTTTCGGTGAATGGCTTTACTTGTTCATAGTCACATTACAGAAATATGTAAATCAACTATACTGCCAGTGCTTTGCAAAGATGATGTCACATTATGCAACTTTTTGTCATGGGGTATTGTCAGATTTGTTGATTGCAGTCGATCATCACTGTACCAGGTCAAAATTACATGACTGAAAATAGCAGCCTAAGTCACATCTATTGACCAAGCGATCATCTTCCAGCGCAGTTATTATTGATCCTTTTTGTAATACCCATTAATGTGTTGCCTGAAAGAGCAGTGCTTTACAAAGGGTTATCCACTGCAGCAAGTTCGTCAGCAATCTTTGCCATTTATTTTTTTTCCATTCAGTTATGGTATATAAAAATGTGCGGCATCAGACAAATGAGCTTCTCTTCTGTTTGCGAGGTTCAAAACATGAATGATCCTCATTCCTTATCAATACATTTTATGCACCGAACTTCCACATGAGCATTCATTGGTTTTAAGCTCTCCGGTGTACACAGCCAGTCCCTCCAACTAATGGGAAAGTGAATCCTGTTTGATTTTATCCTAGCCAGTCGTAGACTAGATTATATAAATGAAGGCTTAGACTCGAAAACCGTAGAAAAGTCATCTAACATGATGAGGGCTTTAGCTGTTTGAGATTAAAGCCTCTGTTAAATACAGGCTTCTAATTTGTATCAACCTCAACATTTTTTGCTTCAGTTATAGCATCTGAAGCATTTAGTTCTTTTTACCTTAATTAATCCCCCCCCCCCCCCCCCAACTGGCACAAAACTTGTGTGAACTCAGGAGAATGGGCACAAGCTGACCACCTTGGAATATTCCAGATTTTGTATTACTTATATTGGCCACATTACATTTCTCAGTTTCCATATTTCAAAATAAACTTTCAATTAGCTGCATTTTTAGGAGGAGAAAAAAAAAAAAAAAAACACACACACAACACCTCTTACCTTCAACTATAAGATTAACTTGATCTTCCTGATATTGACCTGGTGAATCACCCACAACTTCACATGAATATAATCCTGTGTCTTGTCTTGTTACTGAATTAAAGCGCAAGTATCCAGGAAACCATGAAATACGACCAACATAGGCACCTGCAGATATGAAGGAGAGAAAAAAAAAAATACAAAAAAAGGACATAGAGTTAGGTGCTAGTCTAAAGAATTGGCATCATGCTGTCCTCACTGCTCAGCAGCATACTGCCATACTAACACAACATACGATTGTTGATAACCGAATGTACTGCGCCTCTAATTCATACTGAACCTTTGTTGTGAAATTACTGTGAATTTAATATAAATTGATAAAAGTGGACTGAAGGAATGGTTTGAAGAAAATGTATTTCCTTACAAGCAGAACAGTTTAGAAGGACCAATGTAGAGAGTTAAAAAACACAAGTGCAGTAGATTTTGTGCCATTCCTGAAGCATCTCTTATACATTAAGGTTTTTCTTCCTGGAATGGACCACCTCTGGGTTTTGAGACTACTGACAGGAGATCTGGAACACAAGCACATGTCTAGATTATTTTTTGGGCTAGTACATCCTAATTCTTTGGGGCTAGTGCTCTCTGCATTATGATTGAATTGTGAGGACAGCTTCACACATATTCATATTGGTTGGCAGAGGCACATGTCTTTAGTCTGGAATGCAGCATTGGAGCAGTAGATGGAAGTAATCCTCAGGTTGTGAACAATCAGACACAAAGACTGCCTTTGCAAAACATTGTAGTTGCTCTAACTTAACCTTTATAACTGATGTGTTTTGTGTTCATAGTATTCACAAGCATATCAAGTTAATAGTTTGTCATATTTACACATACAATCTAATCATTCTTGTGGTCACTGTGCCAGTATTCCTCTACTCTTTTTTACAATGGAAAACAAAAGAAAAAATAACTGCAGGATGGTGGAGGTATTTAATAATACTGCATGCTTTTTTAGGCATTCAGGACAGAGGGAGGCTGTAATCTAGAAATATTCTTTGCCGACAGGGAGGCTAGACTCTAGCAAGAACTTGAAGACATTGCTGTGCATAGTTTGAGACATCTGGTCTTTCCTCTGGCAACTGGCAAGCCATTTTGATTATAGCTGAGATGCAATGAGTGCAGGTCAGGTCATTAGTAATGGTCATCAAGAAATTTAAAGCTGCTGACCCCCTCTCAGCAGCATCCCTTCCAACGGAGATGCAAGTGTGGTTTGCTGTAGCAAAGTCTGGATATACACAGTCTTAGAAAAGCTTACTGAAGAACAGAAGTATCAAGGGATGGATGTTGTCCAGTTTTTCATAGGTTATGTTTTCTGACATCTAAATCAGATGGTTTCATAACTCTTGATCTCCGAAGTTGCTTCCCTTTGCCATTGCATCATTATTCTTCTATGTTTGGTCTCTCAGACACACAATATTTATGTTAAAATCTACGTGTGCAATTTCAGGACGTGTGACACTGCACACATTTAGATAGATACTTTATTAATCCCAAGGGGAAATTCACATACTCCAGCAGCAGCATACCGATACAAAAAACAATATTAAATTAAAGTAATAAAAATGCAGGTAAAAACAGACAATAACTTCGAATAATGTTAACGTTTACCCCCAACCGGGTGGAATTGAAGAGTCGCATAGTTTGGGGAAGGAACGATCTCCTCAGTCCATCAGTGGAGCAGGACAGTGACAGCAGTCTGTCGCTGAAGCTGCTCCTCTGTCTGGAGATGATACTGTTTAGTGGATGCAGTGGATTCTCCATGATTGATTGGGCGCTCAGCAGGCTCCTATCACTCCGCCACAGATGTCAAACTGTCCAGCTCCATGCCTACAATAGAGCCTGCCTTCCTCACCAGTTTGTCCAGGCGTGAGGCGTCCTTCTTAATGCTGCCTCCCCAGCACACCACCGCGTAGAAGAGGGTGCTCGCCACAACCGTCTGATAGAACATCTGCAGCATCTTATTGCAGATGTTGAAGGACGCCAGTCTTATAAGGAAGTATAGTCGCCTCTGTCCTCTCTTGCACAGAGAATCAGTATTGGCAGTCCAGTCAAATTTATCATCCAGCTGCACTCCCAGGTATTTATAGGTCTGCACCCTCTGCACACAGTCACCTCTGACGATCACGGGGTCCATGAGGGGTTTGGGCCTCCTAAAATCCACCACCAGCCCCTTGGTTTTGCTGGTGTTCAGGTGTAGGTGGTTTGAGTCACACCATTTAACAAAGTCCTTGATTAGGTTCCTATACTCCTCCTGCCCACTCCTGATGCAGCCCACGATAGCAGTGTCGTAAGTGAACTTTTGCATGTGGCAGGACTCTGAGTTGTATTGGAAGTCCGATATATATAGGCTGAACAGGACCGGAGAAAGTACAGTCCCCTGCAGCGCTCTTGTGTTGCTGATCACAATGTCAGACCTGCAGTTCCCGAGACGCACATACTGAGGTCTGTTTGTAAGATAGTCCACGATCCATGCCAAAAAGTATGAATCTACTCCCATCTCTGTCAGCTTGTCCCTAAGGAGCAGAGGTTGGATGGTGCTGAAGGCACTAGAGAAGTCTAGAAACATAATTCTTACAGCACCACTGCCTCTGTCCAAGTGGGAGAGTGATCGGTGTAGCATATAGATGATGGCATCCTCCGCTCCCACCTTCTCCTAGTACGCAAACTGCAGAGGGTCAAGTGCGTGTTGGACCTGTGGCCTCAGGTGGTGAAGCAGCAGCCTCTCCATGGTCTTCATCACATGTGACGTCAGAACAACAGGCCGGAAGTCGTTCAGCTCACTAGGACGTGAAACCTTTGGGACTGGGGTGGTGCAAGATGTTTTCCAAAGCCTTGGGACTCTCCCCTGTTCCAGGCTCAGGTTGAAGGTGCACTGTAGAGGACTCCCCAGCTCCGACACACAGACCTTCAGCAGTCGTGGCGATATTCCATCTGGACCCGCTGCTTTGCTGGCAAGAAGTCTCTTCAGCTCTCTGCTCACCTGCGCTGCTGTAATTGTGGGTGGGGATGTCTCTCCTATGCTGGTATCAGCAGAAGGATGGGTGGAGGGTGCAGTACTCCGAGGTGAGAGTGGGTTAGGGTGGTCAAACCTGTTAAAGAAGTTGTTCATTTGGTTTGCTCTCTTCACGTCTCTCTCGATGGTGGCACCCCGCTTCAACCTGCAGCCAGTGATGATCTTCATCCCATCCCACACTTCCTTCATGCTGTTATTCTGCAACTTCTGCTCCAGCTTTCTCCTGTACTGCTCCTTTGCCGCCCTGGCTGGATTCGGAGTTCCTTCTACACGTGCTTGAGCTCATGCTGATCACTGCCTTTAAAAGCCCTTTTCTTCTGGTTCAAAAGGCCCTTGATGTCACTTGTAATCCATGGCTTGTTGTTAGCATAGCAGCATAACTGTTCTTACTGGAACTACAATGTCCATACAGAAGTTGATGTAGTCAGTTATGTTGTTGTGTTTTTGCGAAACCTGGCTAAATAACACCATCCCAGATGCCAACGTGGAGCTACCCGGGTTTAGCACAGTTAGAGCGGACAGAGATGCAAGTACCTGTGGGAAGCACAAAGGAGGAGGACTCGCTCTCTGTTAATACACGGTGGTGTAACTCTGGACATGTTAACGTCAAAATCTCCACTTGCTGCAGGGATATCGAACTGTTGGCCGTAAGTTTACGTCCCTACTACTTGCCCAGAGAGTTTGGACATGTCATTGTTGTCATCGTGTACATACCTCCTCGGGCGAACGAGGAGTCAGCGAGTGACATCATCCATTCTGCTGTTGCTAAGTTACAAACGCAGCACCCTGAGGCGCTTGTGCTAATCGCTGGAGACTTTAACCATGCGATGCTGGACAAAACATTACCTGCATTCTCCCAGTATGTGGACTGTAACACCCGGGGAAATAAGACTATTGATTTACTGTATGCAAACGTTAAAGAGACATACAGCGCCACCCCGCTGCCTGCGCTTGGGAAAGCAGATCATAACCTGGTTCTGCTTCAGCCTCACTATAAACCAAAAGTGAGAGTCCTACCTGTAACCACACGATCATTCAGGAAGTGGACTCCGGAGGCTGAGAATACTCTGTGAGAATGTTTTGGAACTACAGACTGGGATATCCTGCAGGGATCTCATAGTGAGAACATTGAAGAAGTTGTTGACTGCACTACTGACTACATCAACTTCTGTATGGACATTGTAGTTCCAGTAAGAACAGTACGCTGCTATGCTAACAACAAGCCATGGATTACAAGTGACATCAACGGCCTTTTGAACCAGAAGAAAAGGGCTTTTAAAGACGGTGATCAGCATGAGCTCAAGCGCGTGCAGAAGGAACTCCGAGTCCAGCTCAGGGCGGCGAAGGAGCAGTACAGGAGAAAGCTGGAGCAGAAGCTGCAGAATAACAGCATGAAGGAAGTGTGGGATGGGATGAAAATCATCACTGGCTGCAGCACTGGCAGTACCACCATCGAGAGAGACGTGAAGAGAGCAAACCAAATGAACAACTTCTTTAACAGGTTTGACCACCCTAACCCACTCTCACACTCACCTCGGAGTATTGCACCCTCCACACATCCTTCTTCTGATACCAGCATAGGAAAGACATCCCCACCCATAATTACAACAGCGCAAGTGAGCAGAGAGCTGAGGAGACTTCGTGCCAGCAAAGCAGCGGGTCCAGATGGAGTATCGCCACAACTGCTGAAGGTCTGTGCATCGGAGCTGGGGGGTCCTCTACAGCGCATCTTCAACCTGAGCCTGGAACAGGGGAGAGTCCCGAGGCTTTGGAAAACATCTTGTATCACCCCAGTCCCAAAGGTATTACGTCCTAGTGAGCTGAATGACTTTCGGCCTGTTGCTCTGACATCACATGTGATGAAGACCATGGAGATGCTGCTGCTTCACCACCTTAGGCCACAGGTTCAGCACGCCCTTGACCCTCTGCAGTTTGCATATCAGGAGAAGGTGGGAGCAGAGGATGCCATCATCTATATGCTACACCGATCCCTCTCTCACTTGGACAGAGGCAGTGGTGCTGTAAGAATTATGTTTCTAGACTTCTCTAGCGCCTTCAACACAATCCAACCTCTGCTCCTTAGGGACAAGCTGACAGAGATGGGATTACATTCATACCTAGTGGCATGGATCGTGGACTATCTTAAAGACAGACCTCAGTATGTGCGTCTTGGGAACTGCACGTCTGACATTGTGGTCAGCAACACAGGAGCGCCACAGGGGACTGTACTTTCTCTGGTCCTGTTCAGCCTATATACATCGGACTTCCAATACAACTCGGAGTCCTGCCATGTGCAAAAGTTCGCTGATGACACTGCTATCGTGGGCTGCATCAGGAATGGGCTGGAGGAGGAGTATAGGGACCTAATCAATGACTTTGTTAAATGGTGCAACTCAAACAACCTACACCTGAACAGCAGCAAAACCAAAGAGCTGGTGGTGGATTTTAGGAGGCCCAGACCCCTCATAGACCCAGTGATCATCAAAGGTGACTGTGTGCAGATGGTGCAGACCTATAAATATCTGGGAGTGCAGCTGGATGATAAATTAGACTGGACTGCCAATACTGATGCGCTGTGCAAGAAAGGACAGAGCCGGTTATACTACCTTAGAAGGCTGGCGTCCTTCAACATCTGCAATAAGATGCTGCAGATGTTCCATCAGACAGTTGTGGCGAGCGCCCTCTTCTACGCAGTGGTGTGCTGGGGAGGCAGCATTAAGAGGAAAGATGCCTCACGTCTGGACAAACTGGTGAGGAAGGCAAGCTCTATTGTTGGCATGGAGCTGGACAGTTTAACATCTATGGCAGAGCGAAGGGCGCTCAGCAGGCTCCTATCAATTATGGAGAATCCACTGCATCCACTTAATAGTATCATCTCCAGACAGAAGAGCAGCTTCAGCGACAGACTGCTGTCACTGTCCTGCTCCACTGACAGATTGAGGAGATCGTTCCTCCCCCAAACTATGCGACTCTTTAATTCCATCCGGGGGTGTAAAAGTTAACATTTAACATTATACATAGTTATTGTCTGTTTTTCACCTGCATTATTATCATTCTTTAATTTAATATTATTTATTGTATCAGTATGCTGCTGCTGAAGAATGTGCATTTCCCATTGGGATTAATAAAGTATCTATCTATCTATCTATCTATCTATCTATCTATCTATCTAGTGCAGTCAACAACCTCCTCAATGTTCCCACTATGTGATCCCTGCAGGATATCCCAGTCTGTAGTTCCAAAGCAGTCTCTCAGTGCCTGCTCTGCCTCAGGGGACCACTTCCTGAATGAGTGTTTGGTTGTAGGTAGGACCCTCACTCTTGGTTTGTAGTGAGGCTGAAGCAGAACCAGGTTATGATCTGCTTTCCCAAGCGCAGGTAGCGGGGTGGCGCTGTATGCGTCTTTAACGTTTGCATACAGTAGGTCAATAGTCTTATTTCCCTGGGTGTTGCAGTCCACATACTGAGAGAAGGCAGGTAATGTTTAGTCCAGCGTCACATGGTTAAAATCTCCAGCGATTAGCACAAGCGCCTCAGGGTGCTGCATTTGTAACTTAGCAACAGCAGAATGGATGATGTCACTCGCTATCTCCACATCTGCCCGAGGAGGGATGTAAACAATAACAACAATGACATGTCCAAACTGTCTGGGGAAGTAATAGGGACGCATACTTACAGCCAACAGTTCGATGTCCCTGCAGCAAGTGGAGACTTTGACATTAACATGTCCAGAGTTACACCAACTTGTATTGACATAGAGAGCTAGACCCCCTCCTTTGTGCTTCCCGCAGGTACTTGCGTCTCTGTCCGCTCTAACTGTGTTAAACCTGGGTAGTTCCACGTTAGCATCTGGGATGGTGGTAGTTAGCTACGTTTCGCAAAAGCACAACAAACTGCGTTCTCTGTAGGTTCTGACATTTTTCACCAGCGCAGCCAGTTCGTCTATCTTATTCGATATTGAGTTCACATTTTCCAGGATTGCAGAAGGCACCAAAGGCTTAAAACGCCACTTTCTCGCAAGCCGCTTCATTTTTAGCTTCGTGCCAGCTCTGCTGCCATGATACCGCCTTCTTACCTCGTCGGGTAAATAGGGAACCACACCGGCACTGGCATTTGTTCTCAGCGCTCGAAGTTGAGTACTTGAATAGACAAGTCTCGGCGTGTAAAAATCCATGTCCACGTTGTAAAAGTAAGAGTGTCCAGGGAACGAATCCACATAAAAGAAAGTGATAGGAGTGATCAATAAAAAATAATAAAGAGAAAAATAAAAAGGTAGAAAAACAAAGTCGTACATGGAGCTGCTGAAAAGGCCGCCACTCTCGGCGGCGCCTGAGTCATCATGACATTTGACTTATCAGAGTCATCAGGACAAGATAGCCAAAGTGTTTCATCTTTTAAGTTTGTCCTAATTCCTTCCATTCCCAGTTATAAACTAATTCTGTAATTCCTAGCCCTACAGCACCCATCCATTCCCAGGTTATAAATTAAAACAGGTTCTGTGGCATCTGTACTTGTTTCCAATTCCCAGGTCATGAACTGATCTGAAAAGAAACCAAATGGAGTAAATCCATAAAATTACCAGTACAAATACAAAAGGATGCTTGCAATGCCAGTAATTAAAGTCCTGTAAATTTAGTTCATCCTGGTTTGTTTGGGCAAATAATTAAAAACATAAACAGTTTGCAGTTCAAACATCAAGGATTTTCCACACCAGTACATTGTACTACGCCATCCATGTGTCTCAATTAAGAGGAATTCCAAGGAGTGGAAAACACCACAATTTGACTTCTCCTGGAGACGTCAGTGTCTGAAAATTTGTCCCCAAAAAAAAAAATGCCGGGCAAAGATCTTCGGTTACAGTATTGTTTTGTTTTTTCCTGGAGCCACCAATATGTAAATGTATGAGTGTGGTGTCATTTAAGGATTGACAATATAAATATGGTGGTACTTGAACGAACTGTTTAACTATAGCCAAAGTGTGCTGAAGCAGATGAAAAGAAAGGAAGTTCGTGGTTTAAACACAGTTACCCACTCCAAGCAATCTTTTATCCTGTCTGGCATTTATAGGCATCAACCTCTTGTTGTTTCACATGGTTCTTACTGTAGTCGTCATACAACCAGTGTCCAGGACTATTTGAGCCTGACTCTCGCACAGTAGTTTGTCAGGAATCAGGATTTTTCGTAATGTTTTTTTCTAAACTCAGTTTGAAAGGCAGTTCTGCATTATAATAGCCTTTCAGGTATGATATGTGAGATGGTTCTGCACACTGCGATTGTAGGTATTTTCATAAGCACTGGTAATTAAACCTTTTCCATCTCATGCCATAGCATTGTGTTCATTTACCTAAAGGCTAAGGTAAACAGATTCACATAACATCTTAGATGTGAATGTTTGTCCAAAAATCAGTATGCCTACAGTCTATTAGAGACACAAATGTCTGCTCTGAGTGGTATTCAGCCTGGACATTTATTAGCCAATGGTGTCACCATAAATTTGGTCACTCTATTATTACAATTAGAATCTGTTCTTCCCTTGCTTTGTACTGCACAACCGTCTAACTCGTCCAAATCAGTTAAAATTAGGTTGAGAGAGGATATAAAACTGAGGATACAAAAGCTTAGGACAGACCAACAGTGATGTAACCCTCTTCAGCTAGCAAAAAATGTCATGAAGCTGCCTATTTTTGATATGCAGCAGGCCTTTAAAGGCCATTTCAAGACCCAGTAGGAGTAGAGGGCAGGCAAATACTCAGTGACTTCATTTTTTTTGAGCTTACAATAACCATGCATGTTCTAAGAACAGGAAGGAGCAATGGTCCTATGAGGAAAGCACACAGAGGAATGGGCTAGGCCATGGAGAAAGTATGCATGACAATAAAATTGAAATGTGCATGGCTTCCTGTTTTCAGCAGCTATCTGACAGCTTGAGAGTGAAATACAAGACATACAACGGATTAAGAAAAAAAACACATTTCTAGGTAGCAAGTCCAGAATTTAAGAGAGAAGGTTGTGAGATCCTAGCCCTATGCATCCTAGCTGTGCATTTGCATTAAAACCTAAAATTATATAGTGCCTCATCATACTGTGGGTTTGAATAAATGTCTACCAACAAAAGTTAAGTTCAAAATTTTGAGTGGCTAAAAGAAATTAATGGCAAAAAGCAGGTAACAAAAGTGTTGGCTTTTTACGAAAACAGAAGCCTATGTATGGATTAAAAAAAAAAAAAATTCAGATTTATACATACAGTGGTGTACACAGTAAATGAAGTGCACACAGCCTAGTGCATCACACCACCACTGTCCAGCTACCCACATCTCGCTTTGTAGACTAATCAAATAGAAAAATCACAACAGGTAATAAGTAAACCAGCAGAGTCTCCTTTTGACTAGATTGTTTCATGCACATTTTGGAAAAACGACATTTACAATAAACACTTGAGTTTAAGAGGTTAAGGTTTGTGGGATTTGGTTATAGAAGAAAGGAACAAGAGAGAAAGGAAGAATATTGCTCCTTAAGAGTTTGGCAACACTATATACACTGGTTTTGACAGCATTTCTTAGAAAAAGGTCCAGATTAAAACAGGGAAAAATTGTATTTTGTTAATACAACCTGTCTAAACACAATCCATTACGAGAAATAATGTAATTCAGCAAGAATAGACTAATAATAACAAGACAAAAAAAAGTGTAAGCTATTTTGTTTGAACAACATCAAATTTTAATCAAATATGTTAATGCATTTGAGATTTGAGTATTTAGCTTTTGTTGGTGATTTTACCCCTAAATAGTCAAATATCAAAATGTCCTTTTTTCAGCAAATATCTACTGCTCTAGATGCATCATTCTATCAAATTTAAGATTAGCTAAACAACATTTTATGAGACAATCAGAGAACATGGTATGACTGAAGAGTACTATTAAAAATGCTTCCTTATATCACCAACATCATGGTGGAAAATGAAACCAAAACCAAACTCCTGGGACATCCCAGTAATATACAATTTACACAAAATGAAGCAAAATAATGCATTGCATTACTATAAAATCAGTGAAAAAAATAAAAAAAGGTTCATGCAGTTTATGCTTTTTATCCACTAGCAGCCATGCTAAGCTCAATTTGGGTTTTACATCTGTTACATGAGCCTCACACCCGGCTCTTAGAAACCTGTACTGGCTTAGTAACACTTCATTGAGGCCAGGATGTCACAGTCTGCAACTGGGTACTGCTAGCCATGTTGTAATGAAGTAGACATATCTGTACCCAAAGTCATATTTCTCTGAGGTCCACTTTCAAATATTCCCTATAATGGTTTACATTTGTTTTTATTTTGTCTATGAGTTAAGTGCACAAATATCAGTTTCTTACATTTGATTTAATCAATATAAAGCTAAGCATTTAAGTGTAGCCACACACACACAAAATCAAAATATAGTACATTCACTACACTAACATAGATTTCCATGCAATTCAAACAGTAAATCTGAGAAAAAATGTAACTGAAATTTCACAAACACTAAGCATAGGGAACAGTATATTTTAAACAGTATATAGTATCTGTTGTAGTTTATGTAAAAGTAATATACTCATTCTAGAAATAGAACCCATTCCTATTCCAGAGCAAATTAACAGTCCACTTCAGGTTCAACACCAACAGCCAAAATGAACTAAAACTGCAGAAAGACATTCTTGTACAGTTGTTTCTATCTTACCATATACCTTACTCTACAGTTAAATTACGTAATACATGCTTTTTTAAGTTTATAAAAAAAATAACAACAAATGCTTTTTTAACTTTATCAAAAAAAAAAAAAAAAACACACACACATACAAACATAAATGACCTTCCCACTTCATGTTGGTGGTGGTTGAAACATACCAGTTGGTTGTCCATTATAGAAGATCAGCTGTTCATTATTATTTGATTTAAATTTCCATTCGATTCTTGGTGAATTTCCAAAATTAGCTGAATAGGGACATGGTAGATCGACCCCTGAAAGATTTATATAAAAAAAAATAAATAATAAAAAAAAAAAATGTCAAAGGTTTTATCAAAAAGCTCTGTACTTTAATGCAGCTATAATCAGTTTCGCTTTCTAAAAAAAGATCAGACCTAAATTATATCCCCATTCTCCTACATAAGACACTTTGTTCTAGTATCTTTTACAAGATACAACTTTTGAAACCAACATAAATTTATATATTTTATATATCAGTAAAAATAATAGTAAAATAAATCCATGTTTTAAGAATTGCATATTTTACCAGAAGTAAACAAACATGTTATAACAGTTTAAAAAAAAAAAAAGGATACAGGAAAAACAAGACCAGCAGCAAAGGAATGCTTCTCAGCTCTCTATTACTAGATGTAACCTGCTATGAAGACCAGGTGCAGGAGTTTAAAGTCATACGCCTAATAAAGTTTACCAAGATAGACTAGTGCACAGTAGCCACACATTCATAAGTAGTGAAGGAGCAGCATTTGTATCACGTTTGATAAACAAAAACATCCATCACAACTCGCATATTAAAAAACATCAACACTTGCATTGTCAAAATTGCAATCTACTTAGAAAGTATATTTAAAAAATTAAGTACAGACTCATTTTCAGCATAGCCTCCCCTCTGACACAATTGTGTCTGCATTTCTAGACAATTTATTACAAATGCATGAAAGGAGGACAATTCTGCCTCACTGGATATATTTAGATATATGCCAAAAGTTGTAGCCATTGCCAAGACAAAGTAGGCTTTTGGCTTTACTTTGCATAGTTGGCCGTTTGTTTTCTGAACTCATTTCATCCACTCAGCATTTCATGTGAAAACCATAACGAAGTTTTGGAAAACGGTGCAAAAAGGTTTGAGTGAAACTGAAATAAACAGCTATAAGCTGTAGTGGTGCTTATTAAATGTAGTAAATATAATATGGAAATGACCAGCTTGCATCCTGCTAATGTTTGTCATTCTGGAGAGAAGTGTGCATTGTGTTGGATGAAAGGATGGGGATGATGAAATTTGTTAAATCCTTTCATAGTGTTTGGGTGTTGCGTCTTATCTTCCCATCCACTTTTCCTGGCCAGGGTCACAATGTCAGCAATCCAAACAGGTCAGGCCAGACTTCCCTGTCCCCAGCTACAGATTCCAGCTATTTCCAGGGAATTCCAAGGTGTTCCCAAGCCATCTGAGAGATAATCCATCTAGTGTCCTGGTTCTGCCACAGAGAATTCACCCAGTGAGATGTGCCCAAAGCAGCTCTCTAGGGGGAGCATATGGGGTGGCATTCTTACAACACACCCAAATTACCTGAACTTGCTCTTCTCAAACCGGAGGAGCAGCCAGTGTACTCCCCAAGTCACAGAGCTTCTCGTCCGATTATGGAGAATTCGCCCAGACAACCTATAAAGAAGCTGCCACTTGTACTTGCAATCTCATATGGGGAATTTGTCACTACAGTTTTACTTATTCTTCATGCAGACATTAAAACACCAAAGAGGTCATACTGAAGATCAAGAGTTTCAGACCGTTTCAAAAATTGTTCTCTCTAGTCTTCCTAACACCAGTGCAAGTGAACTTTAAAACACAACCTCTCATTAAAATTTGACACCATCCAAATCCTGAACTGACACAGATATGGCAGATGAATGTGGTCAAAGGCCCTCACCCTCAGCCCTGAATCATATCTATATTTGAGGTATAGGTATAATGTGCTAGTGGGTTTTGTGGGCTGCAGTTGCAAAGCCTTAATTTAAAAAGCTTTTGTTTAACCCTTTAACCGCCAACTCCCTAAATATTCCCCAAGCCAGGCGAAATCTGAACAATTTTTGTTTTTTTACTTTTTTACATTTTTTTTACATTTTTTACATTTATTCAAGCAGTATTGACCACTAAATGTTGTGCAAGTTGCCAGTGTATACACGAAATCTATAAATGTAACCTGAATTCTCAGCTAAGCAAAACATCTTGATACCAAACCGTGCCCTTTTCAATGGTAGATACTGTCGAAACTGTAAGCGGCCCTTCCACGACAATAAACTTTCATCAACTGCAACTGACGGTCCTGGCATGTAGGGCAACTGAAATGCTTCAAATAAATGATCAATCAAAGGACGTAGCTTGAACAAGTGGTCGCGGTTTGGATCTTTCTTATCTGGCTCGTTTCTGTTGTCATTCAAATGAAAGAATTTCAGCAGCAAAGAGAATCGGTTACGTGTCATGACAGCTGTAAAAATAGGTGTTGCATACATAGGATCTGTAGACCAGTACATCTCAATATCTGGTTTTCTGATTATTCCCATCAACATCAAAATCCCAATGAATTTTTTCATTTCGTTTTCATCAGTGTCAAACCAAGCACGAACACGGGAATGTGGAGGTAAATTGGGATTTTTCTCAATAAACTGTGCTGCATACAGATTTGTCTGATGAACAAAATGTCTAATCAAATCAGGTGACACAAACAGCTCATAAAACTGCTCAGCAGTGTAATTGTTTACATCAACAATAAAGCCACACGTTCCCTCAAACGAATGCAGAAAAGGTAGTTCACCACGGGCAGCAGCCCAGCTGAGATGCTGGGGATACACCCACTCAGCGCCGTCATCCGATGCGTCTTCATTCACAATATCATGCAGCGCACGTTGCTGCTCATCACTGTCACTAAAATCTTCTTCAGAACTGCTACAATCATGATCAGAACTGTCCAAAATCGCCTGCAAAGCCTCACTTGAAGTCAGTTTACGTTTCGCCATATTCACAGCTGTTACATGCGAATCACGTCACATGGCCGGCCAAAACAACCACAGACTTGTCGAAATACAACGTAGTAATAATACCCACGCCAAACCGTCAGTTATACTACTTGCCAGGCATTCATATAACCACAGGCAAATGTGCCGGATAATTCCGGCAGTATGGCGTTAGCATTAAAACAGCGGTGCCGGATATATCCGGCAGAGGGCGGTGAAGGGGTTAATGCTGTAGCAGCATTGTCCCGGACAGTGTCTACCGGAATAAACAATATGTAGGGTGATGATAATTAACCATTAAAACACCAAAGAATCCTTAGTCACAATCCAGACAGAAACATGAACATGAATAAGTTAACTTACCAACATTTTCTTTAGACGTTACTGTTTGAATATTTTGTGATAAAGCAGACTCTGTTTAAAAAAAGAAAATAAAAAAGTCATTGTAAAGTATAAAACTAACAGAACAGAGTATTTAGTATTTTTAATAAGGATAGTATTTTGGATGGGCAACCATACTCATTCTCTGGCAACAAACATAAATGCAAGATCAGTCTATTGACATAAATGGTATTGTGCACATTAACAACTGTGTGACTGCTAAAATTAATAGTCCAGTTTGAGAATGACAAATCTGTTTTAAAAATGTAAACCTATTTAAATAATTAAAAACAGAGGAGGGAACTGCTTCAAGGCATACGTCATCTATGTAAGGCAACGTAAGCACATTATGCAGAACTGAATTTTTTCTTTTTAAGTTCTGATACATATCTCTTTTAATAGTCATGCTTCCCAGTGCTGGGATTTTTGTATGAACAAAACCTGCTGCAGAGATACTGCAAGAAACATAATACACATTAGTTCATTAAACAGTAAGGAAGACTGAATCCTTCTTGCTCACTATGGAAGAAACAGGGCTCCAGAACGAGTGTCGTTGTTTTTCCAGAGTCTTTCCCCATACTGAACATATTAAATTCTCCCAGCAGCCACTCTTTCCATTGTGCTTCAACTTGGCCAAAAAATGTTTTATTTTAATTCTCATTTAAAGCAAAACACCTCAAGCCCACACTTTAAAAATTCTATTTAATGGAAGAAAATGGGTAATTTGATTTAGATTCCTTCCAATTACCTTGTTTAAGAGTTTAAACATACTTCTTCCATTCATGAACTTGAAAAAGAACATTATGAAACATGCTTAACCCAATTCAAGGTAACAAAGCACAGCCTATTCTGGCTGCACAGCGTACAAGGCAGGAATCAACCCGTGCCAAGTTTATTGGACAGTCCACTCTCGTTCACACTCACAATGGGCCAATTCGGAGCTGCCCAGCAACCCAACCTGTACACCGTTTGGAATATGAGAAGGAAAACCTCGCACAAACTTAGGGAGAACATAACATGGCATGGGAATCGACCCCAGGATTCTAGATCCCTGAGGCAGCCATACTAACCACTACATAGCCACATCATTCTGTTAAAAAATGGGAACTTTTTCATGTGCTACTTGTTTACTCAGACTGTATCTGTCATTAGGACTTGAGTGAAGATCATATTTTATTAGATTTTTCATGAAGAAACTTGGAAAGTTTATGAGTTTAAA
Source organism: Erpetoichthys calabaricus (assembly GCF_900747795.2). Taxonomy (NCBI): domain Eukaryota; kingdom Metazoa; phylum Chordata; class Cladistia; order Polypteriformes; family Polypteridae; genus Erpetoichthys; species Erpetoichthys calabaricus. The sequence continues at coordinate 139,138,001 of NC_041402.2, read as the reverse complement.
AACTACTGATGAACACCTAAGTATTCCGTTTATCCCTACCAGCAGTATCACTGAAACCTACTTGCATTCAGCAGTTTAAGGATAAGGAAGCACTGCAAATGACGCATGCATCATTCATCTTTCACAGGGCATTGTGTTACAGTTTAGGAGATAAGAGATTTAGTTTCACTGTGTTGGGGGAGGGAGTTATGAGAGAAAGAAAGAGCACATTAAAACTGCACAACACAAACAGAAACAAGGAAGCAAATTATCTAGATTCTTCCTTAATAATTTAGCAATCACGGACTTGTAGTTTGTTATCTGCCAAAGTCATTGCTTATGACATTACTGTTAAAGGACCTCTTCTTACAGCCCGATTGCTCAAAAAAAAAAAAATGCACCAATAAAAGGTTAACTATGTAACCTTGCATCCCACACCTTGTTGTCTTTATATGGAGATGGGGGGAGAACCAGACATCAGTAGGTTATAAAGGACGCAGAAAAGAGAATTATGGACAAAGGCTTAGTTAAAGACACACACCACTCCAGTGTGTTTAAACAGGAAACTGTGGTGGTGGAGTGCTGTGAACAGCATTCATTATGCTGTGTACACTGAAAACTGCCCAGTGCTTCTTTATCAGAGCGAAAACCTTTCCATAGGCAGACAAAAAACTTGGCAGTAGAGCAGTGGCACCAAAAGCCACATGCAAGTACGAAGGAAAGAGTATGCAAGCATTAGTAACAGTTTATACTGTACATAGCATATTACTCATATTTTAAAACGAATGACTAACCAAAGAGCTATGCACCGCTAATCAGCAGCTCTACTCAGGGTATGCTAAACTGAAGTAAGTGAGTCTTCAGCTAGGATTTAAAAGCCGAGACTGAAGGGTTGCCTCTTTCAGTAGCAGGCCATTGCACAGCTTTGGGCCCTGTAACTAAAAGCTTTACCTCCTACTGTTATTTTATTAATGCTTGCAGTCATAAACAATCCGGCATCTAATGTTTAAGGACATTGAAGCATTTTCCCCCCAGAGTTTTAAAAAAAAGGTTTCTTCCTTAACCAGGTCATTTACCGTCTCCCAGGTATGTGTGTGCATCAAAACAGGAAGATGACAGTTAAGGCTGCTGCTCCAGACTTACACACACACATAAAACACATACATAACCGATTTGCCTAGTTTTGTATTTGTAAATTTATTTAAACAAAAAGGCACATTGCATAGTCTTAAAGAAAAAAAAAAAAAGTGTTAAAACTGCATCCATATTGAGGCTCTTACCAATAACACTGAGTTAAGGTGATTTGCAAGTATAAAATCAACACATTCAAAAATTAATGGTTGTGTTGGAAATGCTAAGAGGCTGACTATTTAAAATGCATTACTTTCCAGCACTACAAGTTACTGTTTTGTTTTCTGTCGCTCTTGTGTAGTCCTAAATGTAAAGGCTCTCTTAGGTCAAGCATGTATAAAAAACACCATGCACTTTTGGCAGGCTATAATAGTGAGGTCTGGTTGTGAAGATTTCTGGAGATCATCATGGTGATCACTGCCAACCTACAGTTAAATGGGGAACGTGAAAAGGAAAGAGAGAAGAAGCAAAACAAAAACACTAAACTGTATGATGGATGCAACAGGAACAAACTAAGACCAGATAGAGAATTTTTTCTCACTTGGATATTGAATCACCATTTGTTTTGGTGGTGGCCACCTCAAAGTATTACCTAGCGCGGCTATTCTTGGATTGAGGTTGCACAGCAAAGAATGGGATAGTTTGGTGGATTGAAATTGGGCAAGATGAATTAAAACTTTTACTGCAGGCATTCTATCCCACAGTGTAAACAGTACCACTTCACGTAAGAACTGACAAGTGTTTTGGGCATTGTATGTTGTCTAAGATTTTTCCGTAAGTGTTAATTAAAAAAAAAAAAAAAAAAAAAAAAAAAAAAAAAAAAAGGTCTTAGGAACCCACCAAGCTAGATGCATTTACTTGCACTGTAATTACACATGTGCCAATAATTCTTTATTCTCGCTTATTGATATGAGCATAAAAGAGCATCTTTAGCATATAGCTGACAGCAGACACATTACAAGCATGTACATTTATTCAAATAAGGTAAAACAGGTTGAACATGAATAATGAATTATTCTTGTAGCTGAGACTCAAGGCCAGGGGCTGCTTCCTACAGAAGTATCTGTAATCTTTTAAAAACAAATGACAGTATGAAGCGCCTTTGTTATACTGGTTATCTTAGGGCACCCTTTCAAGGGCAGGCTGAACACAGCTGCATCTCTTGCAAATAATACTTGCTTATTTAACATTAATAAAACCCCTGTGTGCGTCCAGTGTCCGTGTGTGTCTTCTGGTGAAGTGCACATGTGCGGGGCACGGTGCGATGCTTCAAAGGCTGCCTGACGCGTCACACGAGACCGAGAGGAAGGGAGCTATAAAATAATCGCGCGGCTGATCCAATTGGATCTCGGTAAATGAGGTAAGACTAAAACATAAAACACGAAAAATTCAATCGGGTACTGAGACGCGGAGACCAGCTTCCCCAAAGAGGTGGGATTAGTGTTTGTTGTTGTGCAAGTGTTCACTCTGAGGATGTCAGATTTGCAATTAAGAAACTTGGCTCAGTATAGTGTAAGTCGTTGAAGGGGTATTCCTAAATATACGAATTTTCATGATATTACAATACGATGACTTTTAAAAGTAGATTTATTTTCGCGCACATTACATCAGTTGCTGGGGAGAATCTGCTGATTGCCCACTGTTGTGACAGAAAATTAAACGCATATTATGGACAGCAAAGCCAGTATTATTGTCAGAGAAAATTACAGGCATTTTATGGAAAAAATTTAATGAGGTAAAAGGTCCCTTGCCATTTAATATAGACTGTTCTAACTAATGTTTATGGACTACTGTTCTAGCGCCAGTTACTGTAACAGGCTTAATGTCTAGTTTAACATAATTAGAAAGACACAAGCCTAAGAGTCCAAGATGCTAAAGGGTTATTAAAAGATTGTCTCCAACACTTGTCAGTGAAACCTCTTTTCTTATGAATTGGTACATCTGTTTTCCTGGTGTTTTCCTGTTTTTTTGGTTCTTTATTTCGCCTTATACAATTTCTTGTATTAGGAATTTGTTAGTTTTCGCATACCCCTTGGGGTCAGAGCGCAGGGTCAGCCATTGTACAGCGCCCCTGGAGCAATTACAGGTTAAGGGTCTTGCTCAAGGGCCCAGCAGAGTAGGATCTCTTTTGGCGGTGACAGGGATTCGAACCGGCAACCTTCGTGATACCAGCGCTGATCCTTGGCCTCAGAGCCACCACTCCGCCCATAAGTTGTTCCAATATCTCACCAGATACCTTTTTAAAAAAGTGTAAAGGTCAGGACTACAGTGGTAAAGGTTAGTTAGTGTGACAGTGGATAGATCTGACAGTTAAAATGTTGGACTTTAAAAAAGTATTCAAGGCAAAGTGGCAGAGATTAACCCGGCCCAAAAACATGTTTACATTAGTGCTATGTCAGTCAATTAGTGCTGAAAATTAAGCATGTGGTTGATATTGTAACAAATGTCAATTTCATCAAGGCATTAAACCAGACTGCTTGTTATACTTTGAGGAGCAGGAGACTGATCACACTGATGTGTGCTACCACATGGCTGTGAGCTAGATGCTCAAACAGGTCTGGGATCTGAAATCAGATTCAGGAGATTTGTCAAATGGTAGAAGACTCATCCTTGAACTAAGCAGCACTGAGGGTCTAACAGATTTAGGATTTGCTGTTGATGCGACTGCACTTAAAAATGAACCGAATACAAAATTGCAAGGCAAAGGTCTTTTTGCACATGATATGCACAGCCTAGACAAGGCCTTCATGGGGAAGCTGCCGCTTCTCTTTCAGTAAGTACAGAGGAACACATTGACACATCTTCCCCCACTGAGAGGGAGGAATCTATCAGCCGATATGCAGCCATGTTCTGGGCACTGCATGGTGAGTTTTCCAGATGATATGAAGACCTCATAGCAGTGGAAACTGAAAATGTTCACCATCTCCTCTCTTTTTACATGTGATGCGGACAGCGCCCCAAGTGAGATACAACCCGAACTTAGAGTTGCACTCTGACAGAACATTTCAAGTCAGTGCTATTACGGACATTCTACAATTCTCTCAAAAAGGAGAATTCCCCACACTTAAGGTGACTAGCTCAGAGAATGCTGGTCCTCTCTGAATCAACATATGTGAACAGACATTCCCAAGAAATCCAACAAACACAGGTACAGTGGTGACCATCGGTCTGCTGTACAGCGAATAGCAACATCAGGAATTATACTGGACATCAATGCACTCATTGATGCTCAAAGACGCAATCTTCTCAATGAGCTGTCCAAAGGTACAGATAGTAAAATACACTGTGACTAACGCAGTAAAATATACTTACCTTGTTTTCACAATCAGGAATTCCAGACTGTGTTGGAAAGCTTGCTATAGTGTAGATATGTTCCATGGTTCAAAAACTGAATATGTGGTCTGTATATTATGAAGAAAAACAAATAACTTGCTTGTGGCGCAGTGATAGAGCTAGAGAGATAGATAGAGAGATAGACAGACAGACAGACAGACTTAATTAATCCCAATGGGAAATTCACAAATTTTTCACAGTAAGGAGACTGTGGAAGATTGTGGGTTTGCTTCCCAGTTCCTCCCTGTGAGTACTGAGAAAAGCGCTATATAAATGTAATGAATTATTATTATTATTACTACTATAATGTAACAATTGAATTAAATTGACAGAATGTGTTCAGCCCTCCTCAACAAGCTGGTTTTCTCATGTGTCCCCACATAATTTTTAAATTTCTGGCTTAGTGCTTTTTAACAAGCCTATTAGCTATGATAAAGGATAACTTGTGTTCATTCTATAAACCCAAGTAGCACAACCTGTAATAATACTTTAAAAATTTTGTTGTACAACATCTGAAATTCTATACTGCTCATAAAATGAAAATCTGTCTGTGATAAGGCTTCAGCTTAACATCTGTAGAACAATTTCCACAAGTAATTTTACAGTATATCTGAAATAAATGGTTAGCTAGCCATGCATAGTTAACTCCACTGTGCCAAATACCAGCAAAGCACACAAGTCTGAGCTAAAGTTCCTCTGTGATGAATATTAGCAAGCAGTCTGAAAGAGGCATGTCTTAATAGTCATGTGCAAAAACAGAATTCTGTTCATTACTTCTTGATTTTTCACACAGTTGTCCACAGCAGTCACTGGTCTTGATGCAGAGTTTGTGTAACTACTCTCCGAGTTAGTGTGCCACATATGTTGCTCACATGTCTTTTTATCTTCATTATAGCACCAACAAAAGTTAGAAAAGCCCAAAAACAAATTCAAAGGTCATTCCTTTGAATGTAACACTGGAAGTGACAGTTTTTAAGTAGTATCTTAATGAAGAGATAGTATCTTATTAGTTTGTTTTAATTGATATTACACTAATTGTTCATTGTTATGTCTATATGGTGTAAAATTTACCGAAGAATGTTTTGCAAAAATAAATAAATAAAAACACACCACACAGCTTAAGTAAAGAATGTATGGGAAATTTTACATCTGCTTCTCTTTAAAGTGTCATCTTTTAATAAACCGGCTGAAATTGGCTATAAACAAAATAATCACTTTTTCAGTAGTCTTACCAAATGGTATGTTGAACAGAGAACGCATACCACTGGTTTATTTAAAAGGAGAGAAATAAAACAGGCACATAGGTGGTATGGTATCAGTGAAAAGTTATGCAGGGAATACAAAGCAAATAGGTGCTCAGCATACTGTATATAGCCAAAAAAATATCCAGTTAAAAACCAAGCCCTAAAATCAATGGCACAGGAAAAGGTACTCATAGGTAACAGAAATTAAAATTATAAATGAAATAAAAGAGCAGCTTCTATGGTACACACACATCTAGAAAAGCACAGTTATTAAAAATATGAGATAATTCATTCAAGAATTATACAGGATTATATATTTAGTCTTGGCTATTGTTGTGATATGAATAAATAAGACTAGTGATATTTATTTATTTATTTTTAAACAGACACTTAATTCCACTATTAACTATAATAAAAAGGTAAGCCAGTCTCTATTCATTTGTTTTCAATAGACACTTAGTACACGTTATTGCTGAAGTCTGCTGGAGGCCAGCCAGACAAAAGGTGCACACTTAACAAAACACTGGTATTGTAATTTGTTTGCAGCAAATGAAAACACCTTAAGCTTGTTTGTCCTTTATTCTAAAATTTAAAAAAAAAAAAATCCCTATCCAGCTAAAACCAGTTAAAACATTTTTTAAATATTTCAAGCTAAACTGAAGATAGTACTTTGACAATTTAGCATTTTACTCACTTAACCAAGTGACACACAAGCAACTCTTTCCACATACTGTGACTGAGAAAGTAGGGAGGAAAAAAGCACAGATGGAGTGCACACTAGGTTATACAGTAGCTTTCCACAAAACTAGACTGCAGCCTTCCAAGAACGTTTAATAAATCATGCCTGTCTTCATTTAATAGCATTCTTGATAAAGATCAAGATATAACAGCTAGCAATACCAACTGGCTATTCTCGCTTCCTTTTGAAAAACTGGAAAAACTTGAAGATTCACAAACACACACAAACACATCCATATCCAGACAAAGTCTTGGGTGTTGCCAAGTGCCAGCCACACAAATATTCTGCTTACGACTCTCTAATGAGATTTCCTATCACCAGCTCTAACAAAAATGGAAGTGTCGTTGTGACACAGATAAAAGTGCAACTCTTTCAGTTATGTGCCACTTACTAACCAAACTGAGTTTTGCTTTTATTGCAGTTGTTCTAAATATTGAGGAACAACCTCAATAGCCTCGATAAACCCTATGAAACACATCCATCTAACTCACACTTGGTACCCTTTTATTTTGAATCACCCTAGATAAAAGTATAGACAATATAAAACAGCGGTTCTCAAACTGGGGTCCACGGTCCCAAAGCAGTTTCGGTGGGACCGGGAGAAATGATTGCATATTTATATTTATATTTTTATAATTATTAACCTTTACCATCCAAGGGGAAGTAAGTGACTGAACTCCATCGTTACCCCCACCACCTATACCCGACCACTAATCCGCTGTTCCGTTATTCACTGCCATCGCATTGTTTTCCCACCATTATCACTCGGCACAAACCAGCCCTTATTATTTTTATCATAATCAAAAATGATCAATTCTTTTGTAGAATCAAAACACTAACAGTTTTCGTGTATTTTAGAAGCAAATAAGAGTGCTAAAGGTGTACAAAGATAATCAACAAACATATTTTACATTTTTTGTGTTTTTAAGTGGTGAAATTGCCCGCTCAACACAAATGAAGTGTTCATAATGAGACAATTCAAAATAAAGCAATTGCTAAGAGGTGGTTAAAAAAAAAAAAAAAAAAAAAAATCGACAATGAAGAAAAGAATCTTGATGATCTGCTCGTTCCATTGACTTTGATTTGAATATAATTTTAAGGTCTCATTGAAGCATAATGACATCTAACAGTGGACAGAATTATAATTGTTGCTAAAAAGAAACAGGAAAAATACTTAAGCTTAGGAACTTCATACTACCCGAACTCTAGGAAAACAATCGCCCGCTGAAGAGTAAACACCCGTACTTATTTATTGACAGGACTTGAACGCAACACATTTCTGAATTTTATTGTTAAATCTAACGCACTTAACTCTCGTTTGTTTTCTGAGTTATGCAAAGAAAGCGATTCAGAATTTGAAACACCCTTGTTGCACTCACATGTGAGATGGCTTTCCAAAGGGAGAGTTTTAAAGAGAGTTTTCATACTACATGAAGAAATTCAGCATTTTTTGCAAGATGCCAAACTAGACATGCACGCAAAATTATCCGATGTCTGTTTTCTTATATCCCTGTCATTTTTCGTCGACATATTTGAATCTGTGAATTCTATCAACCTGGCGCTGCAAGTAAAAGATATCACAGTGCTCCATTGTCACGAAAAACTGAGCTTTCAAAATGAACCTCGAACTATGGCATGGAAAGTTAAAGAACTTTTCCCTGTTTCCACAGCTGAACACATATTGATGAAAATGAGCTTAACGTCGATGATAATATTCTTGAGGTGATGAAACAGCATGTATCAATTCTTAGCGAAGAAATTTCTCACTATTTTCCTGACCTACGAGAATTTGAAAAATACCAACGATTTATCAATAACCCGTTTGTACTCTCCATTAGTGACCTCACTTCAGAGGACAATATAATTCAAGAACAGTTTATTGATTTGATAAATGATGGGGGTGCAAAACATGTTTTCCGTGAAATGTGTTGTAGTGATTTTTGGGTTGAAATGGCACAGTCCTATCCCAATGCTGCAAAGATGGCTCCAAGAGTGCCGATTCCATTCGCAACCACCTATGAGTGTGAGACGGCTTTTTCCACACTACTTACTATCATAACAAAATATCGAAACAGATTAGACGCGACAAATGATACGAGAGTTGCACTGTCCAAAACAAAGCCAAACATAGAAGAACTGGTTAAGGCAAAGCAGATGCATCCATCCCATTAAAATGTTAACTTAAATTTAATAACTAAGATGTACGTAATATTTTCTGAATAAATAATTGTCAAAAAATGTTTTATTCACAGCGGCCTGTACCTATGCAGTGCTGCGCAGTGGGTATGTGGCACCCTTGTGCCAAGTATTTGGCGCTCCCAATTTTCTTGAAATATTGATTTTTTTAATTTTTAATAAAAGGGTCCGCAAGCCATCAAACAATTTTTAAAGGGACCGCCACGCAAGAAATTCTAAAGAGGTTTGAGAACCGCTGATATAAAACAATGTGGCATTTATTAACATAAAACAATACCAAATAGAAGAAAACAAAAGATACAGTGCACACCATAATGTCTGAAATAGACATTTTTCCTCATCCTACTCTGCTCCACAGTCTAAAATTACAAATCAAACAATTAAGACATATTAAAGTGCATATTGCAGACTTTCATTTAAGCCTATTTGCATACATTTTCGTCACACCATGTAGAAATGACCCCATTTTTTATGCATTGTCCCCCCCTATTTGACGGCATCATAATGTTTGAATTTTTGCCGTCACAGGTGGCTGTGATTACTTAGTTGTGTTTCATTGCTTTATTAGTGCAGGCATAAGATCCATATTACTAACCGAGAATGGTAAACCGGATATGGACGCAGGGACCTGCCCGTGGACGCAGGAGACATAGTGCGCAGGCGCCACACAAAGCCCCCCTCCCCAGAGCGAAACGGGAGAGACTACGAACCGTCTGACATGCCGCAAGCAGGATAAAGCGAGGTCAGAAATAAAAGACAGAGTAGGAGACAGAGTAGGAAACAAAGTAAAACGTCATAAGAGGTTAAAGAACGGGGCCAAACACATGGAGAGCAGGTTACAGATGATGAAAACTGGAATGCAACAGCTTCAAAAAAACCTAGGCACGAAACACATGCACAGCGAGATACAGAACATAAAGGCTGAAAAAACGACAGTTAAACGTCCACACCACACAGCGGAGGCAGACCCGGAAGGTGCAGGCGCCTACATCGCGCGTTGGAAGGCGCGGGAAAGTACGAAAGGCAAAGGCGACTACACAGCATGGTAAAACCCGACATAATACGGAAGGCGCAGGCGTTGCCGCCATATTGTGAGTGGCACTACTGCGTAGTGAAGGCGCAGGCGTCACCGCCATATTGTGCGTGGCACTACTGCGGAGTGAAGTTAGGAATAATGTGCTGCTTGGGATCGTACAAAACGCCGAACGCAACCCACCGTCTGAAACTGCGGAGGCAAAGCAGGCACGGGTTCAAACCAAACAAGCTCGAGTGACGGATATACGCCTACAACGCGCATCTCAAACTACGGCTGCCCAGCGGGCACGGGTTCAGAACGCCGGGGGTAGGCGAGCAGGGGGCGAAGCCCCCTTGTTACCTAGGATTGCTTCTACCTACAGACTACCTTTGGCATCTGTTGCTATCACTGTTCAACATGAGAACAAGAGCTGTGAAAATGAAAGTCAAAGAAGCAATTATGAGGCTCAAATGCAAGAATAAAGCCATTAGAGACATCAGGAGAACCTTAGGATTACATGAATTAACTGCCTGGAATATCATTAAAAAAAAAAAAAGAACACACTGGTGAGCTCACTCATTGCAAAGGGACTGGTGGACCAAGGAAGACCTCCATTGCTGAGGACAGAAGAACCCTCACTATGGTAAAGTAAAAGAACCAAAGGCCTGTGAAATACCAATACACAGTCTTCAAGATGCAGATGTGTATGTATCAGAGACCACTATCAGCGGAAGACTTCATGAACAGAAATACAAGGGCAAGAAGCAAACCACTTGTTAGTTACAAAAACAGGATGGCCAGATTACAGTTTGTGGGGAAAAAAAAGTACTTAAAAGAGCCAGCAGAATCTTGTAAGAAGTCTCATGGACAGGCGAGACAGGGATGAACCTGCAGAGTGATGGAAAGAGCAAAGTGTGGAGATAAAAAGGAACTACCCAAGATGCAAAGCATACCATGTCATCTGTTAAATATGGTGTTGGTAGTGTTATGGCTTGGGCATATATGGCTGCCACACCTCATTGATGATCCAACTGCGCACGGTAGACGCACACAATGAATTCTGAAGTGTATACAAACATGGGATCTGCAAAAATTCCAGCACATGGCTCCAAGCTCACCGAATGGCATTTCACCCTTCAACAAGATAGATAATAATCCCAAACATGCTCTTAAGGGGACAAGCCCCAGAAACATGCAGGAGCTGAAGATGGCTCCATTAGGGGCTTGGCAGAGCATCACCAGATAAGATACTCAGCAGCTGGTGATGTCCAAGAATCACAGACTTCAAGCAGTCATTGCATGCAAAGTTGTAATGCTATGTCCCAAACATTATGGTGTTTAATATTGTAATTAAAAACTATGCAGCAGAAGGATAAATAATAATAAATGTGTCTTTGTCCAAAACATCATGACGGGCACTGTAGCAAAGTCTGGATATAACCAGTCTTAGAAAAGCTTACGGAAAAATCATATGTGTCAAGGGGTTAAAGCCCAGGGTGTTTTTTTGGTCTAGCGATCATTGTTATTCACAGGTTAATTTCTGACGTCCAAACCAGATGATCTCCGGTCTCTTAATCTCTGACATCAACCTTCTATTTTTTTAACCCCTTCTCCTTTGATCCATCAGATGAGCCATATTTATGTTAAAATGCACACGCGGAGCCTTGGGACATGCAACATAGCCAATCAATGTGTGCAATCTTGCCCTGAAGACGAATAACTTATTAGTGTTTGATCTTTCAAGAATCTCCATAGTCCTGTTCCTTCCTTTCCCAAGCTGCAAATTAAATTTGGTAATTCCCAGACATAAGGCATCTCTCCGTTCACAGATTATAAATTAATTAAAGCAGGTTCTGTGGCATCAGTGCTTATTTCCCCATTCTCAGGTCATATAGTAATTGAAAAAGAAAGCGATTGGAACACTAAAACATTAACCAGAGATAAATTCAGAAATCACAAAGCTTTGAGTTAGGATAAGAGATAATAAACCAGAATAAAAATACAAATGCTACAAGAACACCACAAACAAACAACATATGCAATGAGGCTCTAAAAAGGTATGCCCATTTACGTTTTCCAAACTTTAGAAACAACTATCAGACTTTGGATTAACACATTCAATTCATAAACCTTATTGGCCATTTTATTAGGTATGCTGCTTATTAATGCAAGCGACCTGTTCCTCAAAACACTCAATAGGAAGTTTGTTACACAAATGTGTAGCTAAAAATGTAACAAATAATAAATAAGTAAAAACTTGCACAGGATCTGTGTTACAGAATTGTGATAGCATGGATCAAAATACCTTAGGAACATTTCAAGGACTTTGTTGAATCCATGTTTCAAAGAATTCAGGCTGTTGTGTGGGAAAAAAACAGATTATAGTATTGGGTATAAAGCACAATACTGAAAAGGCAAAGCTAATAAGCTAACAAGACTGTAAAGACAGCAATAAAGAAACAGTAAGTTAACGTATTCTATTTAATGGCTTCTGCCAAGTATGTCAAACAATTAAAAAAAGCAGAATTTTAAGAAAAGCTTTATTTATGGGTACATACGCACTAGAAGCATGCCACGTGTCTCTACATAATGATAAACTGTCTTTGATCTGCCTTCACGTTGTAACAGGCTACTTCACGGACATTCTTTCAATCATGAAGCATGTAGTACAAAAAAGTATTAAGAAGAAAAAAAAAATTCCACTTCCAGTTCCTTCACAATAGGAACTTGCTTGCCAGCTTGCTCTGCTTACCACATAAAAGGATGAACCAGTTAAAATAGTAACTTGGGGTCTTCTGAACAGTCATTTGAAGTCATTTTGGCACCACCCAGGGCTACAGTAAGAACATGGATTGGTAGAAGGTTCAAGATCATTGGTTGTGCCTAGCCAGGATGGGTTTAGGGGCACAAGATCAGTACAAATATGAGGTTCTCCATAAGCTCTAGGTCTCCTCTTCCATAAATTTTATCTGAAGACCAAGCTCAAATCAAAGCTAATATACACAATGCCCGATTGAAAGAGCCACCTGACACTCTAGTCACCACTGGTTGTGCCTTGACTTCTAACAAGAGCCGCTACACAACTAGGTGTTAATATGATGAGTTGCCATATTCAGTTTTTGCTTTGCTGCTACTTTAAGAACCTCAGGTTAGGGATTGAGGTGATCAGAGAAGTAGAAAAATAATCTCTTTCCACTAAACAGCAAGGTGTCTCAAGAGAAGACAGGAAATACGCTCTACGGCCATATAGTGTAAGTGGACAATCCTCCAAATCATTGAGATCAGGCGTCTCAACTGATCCCATTGTTAACAGGTACACAAAATGAGGAACATGGGCATACAGTCTCCATTGACAGTAGAATGGGTTATAATAAAGAGCTCAGCCACTTTAAAGCATGGCAATGTCATGTTTTATATAAAAAAAAATAAATAAATAATTTTAAAATCTGTCATTTGCTACAAGTCAGCATGTGAAATTTCTATTATGTTAGATCTGACCCAGTAAACAAGGAGCAACAGTCCATCCAAAATGGTGTTCCTAGTAAACTCAGAGCACAACTACTACTAAGTGCTGAAGTACACTGCAAGTAAAATTCACTTATCCCCTGTTGCAACACTCACAACAGAATTTCAAACTGCCTCTGGAAGAAACATCTGCACAAGAACTGTGCATTGGGAGGTTCATGAAATGGGTTTCCCTGGCCAATTTGCTGCACACAAGCTTAATAATCACTATGCGCAATCAACTCCACGTTAAGGCTCAGTGTTTTTTGGATTGGGAGGTCCACCAAGCTAGAACAGGTGTGATGGTCAAGTGTCCACAAATGTTTGGCCATATAGTGTATTTAGTCCAGACACAGTCAACCCGGGTTCATTCCTGCTGTGGCCACAAGTAAAGCTGAAGACTGCAGCTGCATCCTAGCAACAGGTTGCTAAGTGTGACTTAATACAGCAGGAGTGAAAGAATTGGGAAACATACAATACAATGTATTTTTGTACAGCCCAAAATCACACAAGAAGTGCCGCAATGGGCTTTAACAGGCCCTGCCTCTTGACAGCCCCCCAGCCTTGACTCTCTAAGAAGACAAGGAAAAACTACAAAAAAAAACCTTGTAGGAAAAATGGAAGAAATCTTGGGAAAGGCAGTTCAAAGAGACCCCTTTCCAGGTGGGTTTGGCATGCAGTGGGTGTCAAAAAGAAGGGGGTCAATACAATACAATACACTACAAAACATAGAAAATCCTAAGGCAAGGACCACCTGTTACTGGAACAGAGTACAGCTATTTTATTATCCAGCTTCTTCCTGGTCTCCCCTTGCAATGCTGCCTCAAATTGAAGATAGCAAATGTCAAAATGCCTTCAACTCACAAAAGAGTGATCATATTAAATAACATTCTCAAAACTATGCACACATTAAATACATTAATTCCTCATTACATTATAATTACATATAATTTTTTTTCAATAACTGCATCATTTTGGTTTGTCTTGAAAAACATCAAGATTTTAAAACAGAATGTGCACTGCTCCAAATACTATGCTTAAATTCAAACCCTAATATTACATTAGGGAACTTGCAGAAACACCTTTTTTCTGTTTATACCCATTTATGTGCTAATTTGCACTGGCAGAATACTTGTGCTGTGTGACTGTATGCTTGTTCTCGCGATATGCACCAAAACCAACACTGTTGTACTGAATAAAGAGGAGAAACAATGAAATAGAAACACCAAGCAGAGCTCCATGCATCTACAACACTGCAAAAAACAGCCACTACAATCCCAAGAATATCCCCAAGCCACAACATACTGAGTAAGTGACTCTGCTAATCAAAGGCAAAGGCTATGGAGACAATGGAACATTTACATAAATTGGCTTAACAGACACCATTTATCCAAAGTGATTTACAAAGGAGGTCAACATAATCGAGTAACAGTGACTACTGTAGAAACAGCACTATTCTGCTCCTAAATATGCCAACTGTTTGCAGAACAAAATAGAAAATGTATGTGCTGCTGCAAAGTCATGTTTCTTACTGTATACACACCCACACACGCCAGTTTTAAAACAGATCTTACATAATTTGTTTGTGCAAAAACAATCCAGAGATCTGGCTTTCCCTGACTACCGGACCTTTGTTGGTTGAATGTGCCCAGAATTACCAATGTACAGATCTAAAAAACATATACATGTCCATGTATCTTTAAAACCCATGATATTAAATCGCTCCACAAGTATTAACTCATGCAAAGTTGCAATGTGCTACTTTTGAGAATTTAAAAATAGTCTTATTTATACAGCCAGTTTTATAAATCTTGTTCTGACAATTGCAGTGGCTCAAGTGACAGTGAAGGTAATTCAGAGTAATTGTTATTTTTCTGCATTCTTTCAAAAGTTTCCACTTCACATGTAAATTGCAAAGAAGGCCAAAACCAAAGAGAAATGCTGGCCCAGTCCTTTTAGGATGCAAATAGTTTTGTACAGGTGAGCATGTTGAGAAATGGTCAAACTGGATTTCTCATGATTTACAAACTGAAACAAACTACAGTACGAGCAGAGTGTCCAATACAACAAATTTCCTTAAATGACCGTTTAAGGTGACAAGGCACCCTAAGTACATTTCTAAATGTAAATCATAAGCATTTTTCTCTTTTATAAAAACAGTAATTTAAGCATACAATTTCCAAAGTTCAGTTTACCAAGGCTTAATAAAATAAAATTTTGAGCAAGAAATTGAGAAATTCTCAAAAGGTACAAAAATATTACTACTTATGCAGTAGAGATTGAAAAAACATATCAAGCACCACCTCACAAAAACCCTCAGACTGACTTTTTAAAAGCTGGCTCCTTACTTTTCAATACTTAGTTAATTTTTAACAGTTGACCTCTTTCCTAACCATGCACCATAAGTTAATGAGTAACAAAAGATCAGTCAACTCTGCAGTAACATTCATTTTTACATTCGGAAATTAGAAACAGACATTCAGGACAAGGAGAACTTCTCTCAACTGACTGATAGTTTCATGTATTCAATTGCAGTAGGAGTTCTGCAAGGGCAACTACATGTGCACCTGCAAACTCTGTACACTGCAGGAGAGTTAGGCCTTAACATCAGTGCAAACTTGTAGGGAGAAAAGCAGGTTATGAAATTTCAAAGTCAAAGTGAACGTTATTTTCATCTCAACCATATACAAGTATACAGATAGATGAAATTGCGAAGCTCAGGATCCACTGTGTAACAACATGATGTGCAAATAATAAAAATAGAATTAAAATTTAAAACACACCACAATGTATGGTATTTGCAATCTAGATACATATAGTCAATAGATATGTAATATAATAAATAATAATACAGAAATGATCAGTGTATGATAATAGTTGTTTAAGATGTGTAAACAGTGACAGGTCAGAATGTTTCACAGCAGAAGGATATCAAGAGTGTCAAAATACTTAAAGGTCAGTATGAGATTTTCAGTTCTTTTTCTACATGCACGCTCGTCTTTGCAGGAAAGTGGCTCGCATTTATAAAAGTTCTGTTTTTACAGGTGGTTGAAGCCATGTGGAAGATCCCAGAGGGCAGCATGGCGTTAAGAAGTCTAACAGCTTGGGGGTAAACACCGCGGTGTCGGGAGCTATGTAAGCCGCAGCCATAATTTTATGCAGCAAATACTCCTCTTGGCTATCCCAACTCAGTAAGTTTCAGATTGTTGTGAATAATAACAAGCACTTATAATACCAATAGGTTAGTAAGACCACCAAGGAACACAAGCAGAGTGCTTAACTTTCATAGTGATAAATATACATGGCTCTAGCGACAAGGGATCCAGAGTGGAAAACACAGACTAACGTAAAAAGGACATCACAAAGAGATTCCACTCTGCTTTTAGAATTTTGAATGCCAATCATTTTTACTTTAAGCACTTCTGTATAAAAACTAAAATCATGTGGCATTAGGTCTCATGTAAATTTACCATTACAATTCTGGATTTCCTATTCAGAACACTGTTGTGAAGCAGCCAACTGAGCTACAAGATCTGGCAGCAGATGTCTTAAATAATCACAAATGTACAACACAACTAGGAAGGGATTACAGGTAAGAAATAGGTGGGTTATACTCTTCCCACATAAAACATGCAAAAGAGCAACTGAATCTTGAAATCGATTAAAAGTAAAAGCATATCGAGCAACATGAAAGGGATTCCATTCTATGTTTGATACATCAATTAGTGGATGTCCGAAGTCAATTACAATCCTATGGAGTCTGTGTTGTGTAGGGCAACTACAGATTTGTTGAGACAACAAAGGCAGCGATACAGTATTGTGGTGTAAAAGAAACTCGACTTGCAACAACAAATCTGAAAACTGACCAGACCAAACACCACCCTACAGACTTCCCGGAAAGCACCGAGGATTAATTTCTGAAAGCTACTGAACTTTCTTTCGTCCATCAAGAATCTCACGAGAATCGCTCTGGCCTAACACGCGAACACCACCTCTGAACGAAACTACAGCAGTTTCATGAGAGATAAGCTTACCACTTGTACACCATCTCGACGATCGTCGGCATTATACTCGTTTCTCCTGCAGTTTGGAATTTCAATTAGATTATTGTGTTGCACTATTAACTCATACAAAACATTAATTTGCTTTTCAAAGTGCATGTTTTACATTCATTTGTTTAGAAGATGCTTTCATCCAAAGCGAATTGCAAAAGAGGTCAACATAATCGAGTAAACATCAGTCTTGGGGACTGTTTTGGAACAAGTGTTCCTGGAGAGGCTACAAGGACGGATGGTCACATCGTAAGAGCTTAGAACGAAATTCAAAAGGTTACGAAACCTTTCATTTTTGAAGGACAACAGCAGAACTGTTACCAGTCTATTAATAAAGTTCTTGTCTCCATAAATGTTCACCCTCCAAGAAGCATTTATTTACAACAAAATAAATGTTCACCCTCCAAGAAGCATTTATTTACAACAAAATAAGTTAAAGTGAACCGCAAAAGTTATAATCTTAACTTTAAGCACACTGCTTACTCACCAAACAAAAGGAAGCTACAAACGTAAGTCGATACGAAGAACACCCATACTTGGTTTCTATCCATTATTCTTAAATTCAATTTCTTAGTAAGCTTTGTTACTCCGCTCTCATACAATGCACTTCAGTCGAAATCTATTCATTTATTTGGTTTTCTGTTCTCTACTATTCCCCCAGGGGGTCTTCAACCTGGTGAACCGATACCAGCACACGTCACACCAGTTTCACCAGCTCTGCAGCCAACACCCTTCTCCGCAAGTCAGGTAATGATCAGGTTGATACTGAGTGAATACGTCATGAACTAAAACACGCCCCTTCGTTCCGATTGGCTGGTTCTCTCACCTGTAACGAGGTGGAGAAATAGAGTATTGTAATAAATCGAGTTTGAGGCGGAGCAGGAAAACTTTCAAAATAAGGCTTTAAATTAAAAGATGGAGAAAAGAGACGGCGTCGCAGATTTCCACGAGGCCTTAAGTGGATAATGTCGAAGATTTATTTTTTATTTTTCTGATTGCTTACACCTAAGACTTCAGCTCATATATGAAAACCCGTTTCCGTCGAAAAGGGGAAACATGCTATACGTCACACTGAGGGGTATCTAGTAGTGAAATAATCCGACAAAAATGTTACCTGATTTCGCTGAGTTAATAGACCAAATATCTTACATTTCCAGTTCCCCGTCAGTTCAAAAGCCCATTTTAAAAATCGAAATATATACTTCTAAAGAACGCCAAGACAACATTTGGTTTTGAGTGTAATAATTGTGCTTATTGTGATGGCAGTTATGCTTTGTTTTCTCCTTTACAAGAACTTTTGCTTCTCCTGTTTCCCGTGTAATGGGATGACCTCCAAAAGTTCACGCAACCCGTGTAGGTTTCAACTGGGACGTGCGTGTTTTTGTTTTATGTCAAAAAAAGTGTGTGATCTGATGCCACTACTCCGCGAAGTTTTTTTTTAAAGTACAAACAATTATATGTATAAGTCTTAGACTGCACTAAGATAATTAATTAAAAAGCAAATTCATTAGCACCAACGCGATACTGAAAAGTTCATATTGAATAACTCTACGTAAGGGTAGCGTATCTTATTTCCTTGTATTTATACGAAAAGAAATACCTGCTGTTTACATGGGAACAGAGAAGGCTCAAGTGACTTTCACATATTTACACGTATGACTAGGTATTAGAAATTCACCTTTTTGCTTCCAACCTTAATGTCAAATGCGTGATCTTTTCGCGGACGTGTTCAAGGGGAGTTTTTTTTTTTTTTCCAACCATTCACATCAAGTCATGCCAGAAGCATGAATGTGTTATTATAAAAGCTTAATCAAAGGGGAATGTTTTGAGCAGTTAACAGCTAAAGCATTGCCTCTACCAGGAGTGGTCAACTGACTCAACTCTGATCCTGGAGAATCACCGTGGTTAGAGGTTTTCATTCTACAGTATTTTCTTAATTAATTTTTGCTAATTAAATTAATTTAATTGCTGTTTAAGATTCAGGCCCTTTAAGTCAAGGCTGAGCAACATCAGTCCTGGAGGGCCACAGTTCCTTCATGAGAAACCATTCATTGCTGATGAAGCACTTATTACTCAAGTGTCATTTTTCTGCTTCATTTTACTTCTCTCGCTTGTTAAGATTTTGAACCTTTAACTGCTCCTTATTAGCAATAAGAGGCAAATAACAAAGGAACCAGCAGTTCTCCATCTCCCTTGTCTCCAGTTCCACCCGTGTGTAATCTTCATTCACTGTTGGTCTAATTAAGTACTCAGAACTGACATGGTAGAGTTAAAACACTAACAAGCCATGACATTATGTAAGTTCTGTTATTGGTGAGGATTGGCTTCTAATTCAACAACTAGGTTGGAACAAAAACCTGCAGCTACTGCTCCAGGATCGGAGCTGGCCACCCCCCCTATACACTCACTGAACAAATTATTAGGAGCACCTGTACACCTGCCTACCCATGCAATTATCTAATCAGCCAATTGTGTGGCTACAGCACTATGTATAAAATCATGCAGAAAGAGGTTTGGAGCTTTGCATAATGTTCACGTCTCTCAAGTTCACTCAGAAAGGTGCAAAAAAACAGCCAGTGAGTGGCAGTTCTGAACAGAAGTGCATTGTTGAAGAGAGGGGTCTGAAGAGAATGGCCACGCTCGTTCAAGCTGACAGAAAGGTTGTAGTAACTCAGAGAACCACTCTGTACAACTGTGAGCAGAAAGGCTTCTCAGAATGCACAATATGTCGAACCTTGAGGCAGATGGGCCACAACACCAGATAATCCAATTGGGTTCCATTCCAGCCAGCCAAGAACAGAAAGTGAATGCTGCAGTGGCCACAGGTTTACCAAAACTGGACAGCTGAAGACTGGAAAAACGTAGTCTGGTCTGATGAATCTCGATTTCTGCTGAGGCACACAGATGGTAGGATCAGAATTTGGTGTCCATAGCATGAATCCCTGCATCCAACCTGCCTTATGTCAACAGTCCAGGCTGGTGGTGGTAGCGTAATGGTGTTTCTTGGCACACATCAATCAGTCATCTCTAGAAAGCCACAGCCTATTTACATGCCTTCATGGCCACAATTTACCCATCTTCTAATGACTACGTGCCGTATAATAATGCACCATGTCACAAAGCAAAAGTCCTAAACTGGTTCCTGTGATCATGAAAATTAAATCTTTGTTTTTCAGTGGCTTTCTAAGTCTCCAGATCTGAATCCAATGTAACACCTCTGGGATGTGGTAGAAAGCGAAATCCACAAAGTTTGGACACCCTGGTTAAATTACATATTTTGTTGACACTAGAAGCAAAAAAAAAAAAAAAAAAATACAATTTCAACTGTAAACTTATACAATATAATTTTTACAAAAAATGGTAATGTGCAGTTACAATTTAATTATTAAGGTGAAAAAAATGTAACTGTGACATCTGCAAAATGTTGGACACCCTTTCCGTTGGAAGGTCTCAGAACTTGTTTGGATGTGTAGCTTAGCTTCTTTTGGGTTAGTCTGGTCAAGAATTGTCAGGTATCTATTTCAGAGCTTAATAGTAACAAGTGACTAAGAAATAAAATATAAATAATAAACATTACAAATAAATACAATTAAAAAAGAATAAACTGATGTTTTTTTCAGACATTGCACAACACTCAACAACTATGGGCTCTTCTAAGCAACTGACCTGAGAATCTGAGAATTAACTAGTTGATCCCCAGGGGAAGGTTATAAGAAGATATCAAAACACTTCCAGCTAGCAGTTTCCACAATCTAAAATGTCATGAAAAAATGGCAGATAAAGGGAACCATGGAGGTCAACATAAATAACTGGAAGACCAAGAAAACTGACAGGTACAACAGCTTTTGTAGTGTGCAAGAAAGCAAAGCCCTTTGTGATTAGTTTGCTTACTGGCTGTTCACAAGTGTGCTCTCTGATGAACAGATACTCCCCACACCCGTTGTTATTTTTTGTTAATTTGGATTTGTTTAGCCTGCTTTTGCCATTTTGCCTGTTTCACCCACCCCTGCCCTCTAGTCACTGCTGTAAAAGCATCAGTTCAAATTCTTTGCTGGAGAGATATTCCACTATCTGGAAATGCTGTGCAATGCAGAATACCCCTCCTTCTAGGATGGGGTCTTGTTAACCCTTGGAAATATTCCCTTCCGTCCAACATTCCTTTCAACTCCATTATACAATTACACAGTTTAAAACAGAACAGATTCGATTTTCCTGGTAAATGCCCCATCTTGTTCTGTGCCAACATGTAGGACCTATTTCTATGTTCAACATTTTTGTGCATCACCCAACATGCAGTATCTGTTACTAGTGAATATTTACTTCAGAAAAATCAAACATGTGATAGCTTCTAAAATGGGTTCTAAAATATATGAAATCCTTGAGACATTTTGGAGGCAGTTTATGGTTTCAACGCTTTTGGTAGTTGATATTCTACAAATGGCTACACAGCTGAACTCATGGCAACAACTTATTTACACAGTTTAGGAATAAACATGATAGCAGAGATTCAAAACTGAAAGGCACATTGGCCTAAGTGAGCGTGAAACACATCTGTCAATATTGAGCAGGAGAGCTGAATGGCACAGAATTGGTCAGTTATTTTTGTATTATGCTACAAATAATTTAGCATGCTGCTTCTAGCAGGAATTAAATTATAAGTTGAGTGGAGAACCGGATACTTCCACCCCTTTCATATCAGTACTTTCATATTGTCTTAAATAACGAAGCAATCCGATCATTTGGTGTGAATTTGTTTTGTTTATTCAATAAATAGTTTACATGACATCAGAGAGGTGTAGTTATCCGAGAGTTCATGTACACATGTACACTGTGAGCTCACGGCACTGTAAAAGTAATTTAAAATCACTTACTTTATAGATCTGTTGTGCAGTAGTTGCAAGTCGCTTCTATCAATATGACTGCTGATTTGCACACAAGTGCTATTCATCTCAGCACAACACATATTTGGAATACTTTCATCTGGTGTTTTGTGCGGTTACAAACAATGAAACCAGGCTTGTTTAAATACTCATATTTCAGTTTCTTCCATTATTCTTTACTCCTTTTGCATATCCAGTTCATTTTACTAGTATCATGTGATGCTCCCAGTGAGAATGTGTACCTACCTACAAAACACTGGCTTTTTACAAGATGTAGATATTAAACTAAAGTGTGATTTTCTTTATTACTTCATATTGTTGATTGTGAATGTTTTCTTGATTTCATCCAAAATCTATGGACACCTAAGTGAACAAACAATATCTGCTTTTAATTTATTTCACCTGTTAAATAAGCTAAGTTTTTCCACAACAAACAGTACTGTATGAAAAATGATCCTGTTACCCTTAATAGCTAGTTCTGCCACCTCTAATGGCAATGGCTACAGCTACAGTATACCAAATAGCACTAGCAAACAGGGTATGGCAAGATCCAAAATTCTTTTCAGGAATCAACCTCATGCAAAGTACTGAAGTGTGTAGTAAGTAAGACTGATACTACAAGGCACTGTTGGTATTTGGTACTTTGTAACATGCTCATACGCAGTATATTAAAGCTGCTTTGGACTTCACACTTTGAGGTGGTTCTGGAAGTGTGAAGGCACCTCTTTTATGCATACTTACTGAACATTTGAAATTGATTAAAAATGTTAGAGAAATACTAGTACAGAATATTCAATTAATTGCTGCATAGTTTATTCTGTAAGGCCTCCACAAGAGATCCAATGAGTATGGCACAAATCATACATATGGGGCACTGTTCCAAGGTTAAAAATTATACAAACTTTATTTTCTTTTGTACATGTTTATAGGTCATGAGTTTTACTGTAATGACAACTATACATTTTTATCTCAAAATGCAATGATCCACTGTCAAAGCTATGTAAAATTTCCAAGACCATTCTGCTGGTCACACCTTTTCACAGAAACAGGCAGTAACCCAGAAAGAAGCATTTTACTGTCAGCGGTAATTTATTATATTAGATTAACAATACTACAGTTGTAATGTGCATTTACAGACTGCATTCTGGCATGTCCATATTGCCATCCAGTTTTCATTGTGTTTACAAACATTAATGCCCAGCTCTTTCCCTGTAAACATCTAGAAAAAATGTATACCCACAAGTTGCTATTATAATATCTATGACATTGTATTGTTACATATTTTGGATAATTTCCTACCACTGGCTAAACTAATCATAGTCTAGCCATTTCTGTTGGGATAATATCTGAAAATTGGTCAAGATATACTGTAATTACAGTGAAGCTAGCCATAACCTATAAGGAGAACAAGCTTGTCAAATAAGTAAAAATCTAGTGGCTTAACACTGTCTTAGAATATGGGACCACTGTTGGAGATACATGAAGACCAAGTTGCTGCTGTCCATGGTACCCTTACAAAATAAATTATTTTCCAACATCCCTAATGTACATAATATTTAGTTCATGGAATATGCTCAGTATCGAGATGCTCAGCGATATGTACAATGACAATAAATGTGAATGTTTTGAAAAACTGTCTGTTAAACGCAGTCTTTTGTCAAAACAATTTTTTTGCTACATGAAACTTTGCTGAAAGAAACCTGGTTAAATTTCCTAAACATCCTTCAATATCCACTTTAGAAATTACACTTTCCAGCTGTGACAAAATGTCTAGACTATGTCTAGACCAGTGTGTCTCCCAAAACACCACCCCACCCAAGAACAGTATCAATTATTTGAGGATGAGGGCAGATCAATATTTAAGACTTTTTTCTTTTCATATATTTTATTGTGACAGACACACTGGAGATAATGTTAACTGGTCATCTTCTGGCACACTTTTTCATCTCATTATTGTATGGCCGCTGGTTAAAGAAAAAGAATCAACTAAGATTTTTGAAATGAAAAAAATTAAATAGAGTCTTCTCCAGTCTGTGGAAAACCTGGTCCAACTCAACCCAAAACTTATCATCACATACGTTTTCTCAACTCACACCATCCAAAATGTACACAATTCAAGACCATGAATGTGAGAGATGCCCTCAAATATAAGCTTCTCTGGGTCACATTTTGTGAATGTCCCCAACTCAGACATTATTAAAATAAAACCTCTGTTTATTTAACAGATAGAGGATTAGTTAGAGTGTTATGAATCCAAAACTAACACTTCTTTGTGGGTACCACCTAATGGGAAACTTCTGCTTAATGAATAATCTGTTGAGGTAACTTTCATTTCCCTGCGATCATGTCTTATTTTCATCAAAAGCAAGAATTCAAATTCACTTGCTCAATTTTTCTCCTTTCTTTCAACTCTAAATGGGTAGAGGATATGGCTTCTACTCTAAAAATTATTAAAAACTGTATATATTACTGATTTAAAATGTATCACTGTAATCAACTCCTCCAATCAATTTAAAAAATGACAAACTTGCTGATGGAATGATAACAATCCAAGTTTAATTTCCCTAGTGATCATTAAAATGTAGCTCACTTGCTCAAAGCAGCAGAGCAATGCTGAAGACAATGCGTTTTAGATAAGACAGAAGAAAATTTTACAGGACATACAGGTATATAAATAAACTGATCAATTACAGTGAAATGAATATTGGTGAATAATGACTGAATGAGTAATACTGATGTAGGTTACCCAAATGCTGAGATATCAGACAAATGTTATCATAGTCAAGCTACTTTAAAAATGTTAACCAGTGTTAAAAAGTAAAATTAATTCTTAATGTAAAATTAATATAAATCTGGTTTCTAAGATGCTATCCTTTTAATAAAAAGGAATATATAGAAATAATGCACTGCAGTTTCCTTCCAGGGTCATGTCACTGTTGAGAGTTATGAAGTGAAAGGGTATGTGAGGATGAACACAAATACCCAAACAACCATTTGATTGTTCAGTTAGACAATTTCCTTTATTTCTGTGCTAGTGATTCTAGATTAGGGTAACGGGATGAGAAGTCAATTAAAACTACTCAACCCACATTTGTTTCTGCAAACAACAGAATATTAAAATATTTAAAATTCTCATTCTTATGGTCAGCTTATTTATATAATTACAAAATAATTAGAGGAAAGTTTCTGAAAAAATGTAAAATTCACCAACACATTCCCATGACAGAGTCACAAACCGTGAATACCTTTCCAGATCTATGGAACACATTTGTGATCAATCTGAAAACATCTATGGATTACTTGGAAGACCACCACTGTCTCGGAGGTCTATCTCAAAGGGTTGAACATGTTTTTAATTATGCAATGGACTTTATAACAAAATAAAAAAATAAACATAAATAAGTACCAAGCTGACTGTTGTCATACCGAGCAATTTTAAGCACATTTTCTGAAATATCAGTGACTTAGAAAATATCTTACAAAACACATACACTTGGAAGAAGAACAGCATGTGTGTGTATATAAAAATACACACAGAGAAAATTAAACAGTACCAATGACTATATTGGTTCAAACATATTACAGAAAAAAGCTTTTCTAAATAATAATAATAATAAAAAAAAAAACAAAACATAATTTGCTTCAGTTTCAGAAACAGTAAACAAACTGGTATCATGCCAAAAATAAAAATAATCCATTTCAGTAAAAAATAACTAAACTGAAAATATTTATAATAATTATTCTAAACAATAAGAGGACTGTTGCATCTTTAGTGTCACCCGTAATCAGTCAGTCTCCCTCCCTAAAAAAAGGAAAGAAAATAGCGTTACTTTTTATTGATTAAAACAGGCAAAAACGTCAACATTAAAACTGGTAAAATAACAGGACAAACACAGCCTCAAAAGATGGCATTGCAAGTCATCAATAATTAACAGTTATCACCTTTATGTAGGTAAGATTTGTTTTTGGATTCAATCCAATTTAAAATACCATTACCTAATAATATATTTTTGTAATGTATCAACAATTTCTGTGGCTGGGAAGCTAACACACTAGACTTGCCTATGGGTGGAAAACTCATGTTATAATGAATCTAAAATAAAAATTCTGCTATAATGCAAAATAAAAATGCTTTACATAAAGGTACAATTTTA
This sequence comes from Erpetoichthys calabaricus, assembly GCF_900747795.2. Taxonomy (NCBI): domain Eukaryota; kingdom Metazoa; phylum Chordata; class Cladistia; order Polypteriformes; family Polypteridae; genus Erpetoichthys; species Erpetoichthys calabaricus. Next base: position 139,111,774 of record NC_041402.2, on the reverse strand, counting down.
CTTCAATACGGAGTTAACAATTATTAAAAAAAACCAAAAACATGAATTTTAGTAAAACATTTAAAACTTATTGAGTTTATACTCTTTGCAATTCAAATGTTACATCAGTAAAATATTTAATTGCTAAAAAGAAATTAATATGAATAACATGTTTGTGCATTAATGGTAACAGTGTATTAGACACTTAAATACGGAATCTATTGCAGGTTAAAGGCTCCCATTTGTATCTTGCCTAGAATACCCTTTACTTTTTTTCTTTTAAAACTGTTAAGTCAACAACTATGTACTTTTAGCCAAGACAGTAATAAGTGTTGTAATGTATTAAAGTAGTGTACTTTACCAGCTGAGGGGAAAAACTGAAAGAGTTAAATAGTGGCCATGTATCATTTACCAGTCTTAACAGTACTTATGTGATAATGTACATATTCTTGGCTTGTTTTACTTTCAAAAATGATGACATTTTAATTATAAATTTAGTTGGTCCATTATACACCAGTTATAACAACTTACCATTTATAATAACTGAATGACTGACATCCTCTAATAAAATAGATGCTCTCAAGACATCAGTCACTGACAAGCCCTATATATATATATATATATATATATATATATATATATATATATATATATATATACACACACAAATATAAAACCTTCCCATTTAGACTTTCAGCTAGAGTGAATTAAATGACATTATGAACTAGAAGCAAAACATTGGAAAAACTGCATGTGCTCTGCTTATACATGTGCACATACAAATATGTTGAGAAAAAAACAGCATCAGGAAAAATGTGTTGCAAAGTAACAAACAGAAAAAGTACAACTATTAATGGTGATTAGCATTAATATTGCTTTTCAAAAAGACAGTTTATCTGTTTTGTAACAGAAAGATGCAACTTGTGCCATTACTGCGCTGGTAGAGTCAAGCACATTAGGCTTGATAGACTTCTTTTGTTGTACATAAACAGTAAACATTGCAAACCTTGAAAATATGGCCTAGATTAAAAAAAAATGATATTTTATCAATGCTCCCCCACATAGCCTGACAACTCAACCAAACAAGTGGATCTCACAGTCCTGGAGCATTCTAAACACACTTACCCTTTGCCAGTAAAATCCTTCTCAAGATTCTATAATTATTCTAATTCAATAGTGCACTGGGGGTGCTGCTGTAATAGGCAACTTTATTTATTCATAAGTAAACATGGAAAAAACAACAAATAATGGAGTACAAGGAATAATATTGGTAAAACTGCCACCTACAATTTGGGCTGGCTGTCCTAATAGGATTTAATTAAGATTTCAAAACATTTTAAATTATACAGCTGCTAGGGACTGTGCAATTACAATATAGTTTTTGCAGTGTTTTGACAGAGTGAAGTCCCAATGAACAAGACTGCCAAATATTCATTTAAAAACAAGTGACAAAGCCTACAAAAATAACCTGGGTGAATTTCTCGGCATTCTGAAGATTTACATGTATACGTAACTCATTTTACAACAAATTCATTCGGAACATTAGGGCATGAAAAAATAAAATAGATCTCCATAGTGGATGTATAATAAAAAAAAATACTTTGGAAAGCTCACAAAAAATGACTACGCTATCTGTAGGGATTACAAGCATAATAGCACCAGTATACAGGTGCTGGTCATAAAATTAGAATGTCATGACAAAGTTGATTTATTTCAGTAATTCCATTCAAAAAGTGAAACTTGTACATTAGATTCATTCATTACACACAGACTGATGTATTTCAAATGTTTATTTCTTTTAATTTTGATGATTATAACTGACAACTAATGAAACTCCCAAATTCAGTATCTCAGAAAATTAGAATATTGTGAAAAGGTTCAATATTGAAGACACCTGGTGCCACACTCTAATCAGCTAATTAACTCAAAACACCTGCAAAAGCCTTTAATTGGTCTCTCAGTCTAGTTCTGTAGGCTACACAATTATGGGGAAGACTGCTGACTTGATAGTTGTCCAAAAGACGACCAATGACACCTTGCACAAGGAGGGCAAGACACAAAAGGTCATTGCTAAAGAGGCTGGCTGTTCACAGAGCTCTGTGTCCAAGCACATTAATAGAGAGGCGAAGGGAAAGACAAGATGTGGTAGAAAAAAGTGTACAAGCAATAGGGATAACCGCACCTTGGAGAGGATTGTGAAACAAAACCCATTCAAAAATGTGGGGGAGATTCACAAAGAGTGGACTGCAGCTGGAGTCAGTGCTTCAAGAACCACCACGCACAGACGTATGCAAGACATGGGTTTCAGCTGTCGCATTCCTTGTGTCAAGCCACTCTTGAACAAGAGACAGCATCAGAAGCGTCTCGCCTTTGGAGTGCTGCTGAGTGGTCCAAAGTTATGTTCTCTGATGAAAGTAAATTTTGCATTTCCTTTGGAAATCAAGGTCCCAGAGTCTGGAGGAAGAGAGGAGAGGCACAGAATCCACGTTGCTTGAGGTCCAGTGTAAAGTTTCCACAGTCAGTGATGGTTTGGGGTGCCATGTCTTCTGCTGGTGTTGGTCCACTGTGTTTTCTGAGGTCCAAGGTCAACGCAGCTGTCTACCAGGAAGTTTTAGAGCACTTCATGCTTCCTGCTGCTGACGAACTTTATGGAGATGCAGATTTCATTTTCCAACAGGACCTGGCACCTGCACACAGTGCCAAAGCTACCAGTACCTGGTTTAAGGACCATGGTATCCCTGTTCTTGATTGGCCAGCAAACTCGCCTGACCTTAACCCCATAGAAAATCTATGGGGTATTGTGAAGAGGAAGATGCAATACGCCAGACCCAACAATTCAGAAGAGCTGAAGGCCACTATCAGAGCAACATAGGCTCTCATAACACCTGAGCAGTGCCACAGACTGATCGACTCCATGCCACGCCGCATTGCTGCAGTAATCCAGGCCAAAGGAGCCCCAACTAAATATTGAGTGCTGTACATGCTCATACTTTTCATGTTCATACCTTTCAGTTGGCCAACATTTCTAAAAATCCTTTTTTTGCATTGGTCTTAATTGATATTCTAATTTTCCGAGATACTGAATTTGGGACTTTCATTAGTTGTCAGTTATAATCATCAACATTAAAAGAAATAAACATTTGAAATACATCAGTCTGTGTGTAATGAATGAATCTAATATACAAGTTTCACTTTTTGAATGGAATTACTGAAATAAATCAACTTTGTCATGATATTCTAATTTTATGACCAGCACCTGTATTTGTGTCTTGGGTTCAATTGTTTACGATTTTTATTATTAAATGCCCAGTAGCTAAACAAAAACAAATTTAAAAGACTGGTAGTTGACATCAGGTTAAATTAGCCCTTTTAAATGAACAACATTTCTTGCAATTAACAGTTAACATAAAACAAAATCATTCATACTTACCAGCATGCAGAAGCTTGCTGCCCCTTCTAACCCTGGCAAATCCCTCACTGTGTGTCTGAAACAGCCCCTCCTACAATGCCATGTTGTCGAAGAAGGCTTCTTAAAATCTGGTTCTTTGATTTCCATTCCTCAACCTACAGCACACAATTGATGAAGCAAATGATAAAATTTAACACATTGACAATGATGCATCTATAAACATGTTTAGAATTTACTTTTACAGTTTCTAATCAATACTCTTAAAAAAAAATTACCAAAACATTGTTTTAAAAAAAGTGAAGTCTTTATAAAATAAAAAAATGACTTTACCTTGCATGCAAATCTAAACATATCAGTTACAAGTAATAAATCTAGATACAACTTTCTTCTTTCACAGCTGTTTCTATGGCCAAGTCCATCCAAAGCATATTTCTTATACATCAATCACACCAATAAAATTAGAAAATATGCATAAGTAGTGTTACTAATTTGAATTTATGTTTGTTTTTGGATGGAAAATGTTATTATCTGAGGGTCTAGTTAAAGTAGTCTAAATAAAGAATAGAAAACATCTTAATATATAATTCGCCTGCCTCCTCACTCACTTACTCACTCCCATCCGAAGCCGAATGTGCAGTAGCCTTCTGCGCAGCTGCCCAAAAAACCTTACGAGACCGACATCCAACCCCAACATCGCGGCAGGCGGTGGATTTACGGCCGCAAAAATTCAAAGAGAAAGGCGACTTCGATTAAAGCTCTAGAGGCCTGAAAGGCGATTTTGACTACAGCTCAAGGCCTAATTATGCATTCTGATTCAATTACGCATTCATTCAATACACCTATATCAGGTTTGTGGTGCTTATACTTATTACTATACCATATGGTACTGGAACATTCATCATTCAATATTATACTATAGGCCTGGAAATTTCATCAACTAACAGTACAAGCCTGTACAGTAATGAGTAAAGCGGACTACAATCATTACAAAACAACTTCGTCACTTATCATTTGTTCTTCATACACTGGTGACACAAACTCGTGCCCGTTTCATCTTAAGTTGTCGAAACGGGCTCTTTGTCTAGTTTCAATATACCCCTTCTTTAAGGGTAGTCCAAAGTACAAATTGCAATATACTGCATTGCATCTTTGCTACTCTATCTCCCTTTTCCTTTTAACTTCCTTTATTCTTTCTTCAATGACCTGTTTTGTCTTGATTGTTTAAATTGTAAGGGAAACACAAATAAATGTACTTTTGACAGAAGGCAACACTCAATCACCTGAAACAACTTTTTCAATTTCACAAGTGAAACTATAACTATGGTTTTAGCAAAAGTACCTGTGATAGAAAATATCATTTTTATGTAAAGCCTGCCAAAATAAACAATGCTCTTTTACACACTTCATTACTTCTTAAAATTAAGAAAAACCTGGGAATCACTTACAGTATCTTAAAAAACACCACTTGAGGTGCTAACTGACAGCTTGCTGCTCTTGATTCCTAAATATGTGCAATGTGTCAAAATGCATAAAAATATATTATACCTCTAACTCTGCAAATGCTACATTGTGCTGCTTCTCAGTGCTTCCCAAAACATGTATTCAATTAATTTTCAGAAAGTTCGAAGGTGTCTAGTGCAGCACATATTCACAGTAAAGCACTGCATAACAGTTGCACAAACTTAAAAAAGTGGAAACATGAAGGGTGTTATTGACAGACCCCGTATGTTGCTCCTTATATATCAGAATGTTTTGCATGATTTTCCATCAAGGGTTCTTCTATATTTCACTGAGCTAAAGCCAGTTTATCACCTTCTTTTTTCTATATACTGATCTATGGGAAGGAAAGCCATCTGGATCTCGAGTTATATCTTCAAAAAATTTATTTTATTAAAAAAGCTTTTAAAAACTATTGAAAGCATAACTATTTTGTAAATCTGCATAATGTTCATGGTTGTAATGACACACAGCCTATAGCTGCTTCATCCACATTACAGGAACCAGTCATAGTCTAGGTGTCAGACCACCACAGGGCAAACTCGTACCAATTTACAGACACAAATTAAACTAATGTTAAACTATCAAAGGGGAATTAAAATATAAGTACAAGAAATAAACCCATAATAAGACAAGAAGGAAGACTTGAATTATCTGCAAGTATGTTGTCTGGTTTAATATACAGTGGAACCTCGGTTCACGACCATAATTCGTTCCAAAACTCTGGTCTTAAACCGAGTTGGTCGTGAACCGAAGCAATTTCTCCCATAGGATTGTACGTAGATACAATTAATCCGTTCCAGACCGTACAAACTGTATGTATATATATATATATATATATATTAGTTTTTAAGCACAAATATAGTTAATTATACCATAGAATGCACAGCGTAATGGTAAACTAAATGTAAAGACATTGAATAACACTGAGAAAACCTTGAACAACAGAGAAAACTAACACTGCAATAGTTTGCGCTATAGTGCTAGGAACCGCTCGCTAAAAACACTTTTTTTAATGAGTTTTAAGCACAGGGAAAAAAATGAACATTTGAAAAATCCGTAATTTAATAAACCACCAAGAACAGTAACATTGCAACAATGCAGGCTACGAACCGATCACTGTAAATAGAACTGAAAACAAAAACAAGCCTTCTCTACCTTATGCATCCCTCCCTCACTCGCTCTCTCTCTCGCGCCTGTGTGTGCGTGCGTGCGTCTCTCTTTTGCGAGCCTGGAGCGCCTGTGTGTGTGTCTCTCTAGTGCGCTCCTGTGTGTGTGTGTGTGTGCCGCGCTCTCTCGCTCGCTGCACAGGAAATGCACAGCGAGAGACTGAACATGTACAAACTGAAAGGGAACCTGGCTTGTTCGTATACTGAGTGTGTGGTCGTGAACCGAGGCAAAAGTTTGGCGAACTTTTTGGTCGTAAACCGAGTTGTACGTGTACCGAGACGTTCGTGAACCGAGGTTCCACTGTATAGGGACGTGGTAAGAGAAAAAACAGCTGGATTTTTGAAGAGTAAGATACAGCATCATTACCTGTTGCCTTAACAACTGATTGTCCAATCTGAGACGTTCTAGAGAATTAAGTTCCTCTCCCAGTCGAAGGTTGCTCTGTCTCAACTCCTGGATGTAGTCACATGCCTTTGAAAGTATGCCACCTTTGCTCTGAAAATAAATTACAAGCAGTCAACCTTATCACTCATTGCTCGTTCATTAGTGACAGGATTAAAAAAGCCAACTATCAAACCCTTCTAAAGGGAGCAAACATAACATACAATAACTGAGAAGCTTTAGAATAAAATATATCACAGAAAAAACAGAGGTATAAAAAAACATATTTTGTTCTAGAATCAGCTGCATGATTATTTCTCAGGTTATTAAAGTTAATTTGTGGCATACCTGGCTAAAGATTTTCACCAGTTCAAAACACATGCTATTTGGTGAAATCTTTTCATGTAGGTTTTGTACCCAAAAAAGCCAGTCTTTAGTTTTGTTGATCACTTGTTTTTTCTTGGAATGACATTTTAAAAGATCCTTGAAATTTACAGAATGTGTTCCGATAAATTTTGCACACAATTTCAACAATTCAGGATTTCCATCAAAACCAAGTAGGTGGGCAAGCACATTAAAGATGGAGTGCATTTCAAGATACCATAATGAAATTAAACCAAATCCAGTACAGGTTGAATATCTCTAAACCGAAATAGCAAAATCTGAAATGCTCCAAAATCTCAGTCTTTTCAAGAGTCAACATAAAGCAACAAGTAACAATTTCCACACCAACAGTCTCTTTTATAAAACGTTACTTGGATTCAAGCCTCAAAATATGCTTATGCCAAAAATTGGTTGTGAATAAAATACGCTCAGATTCAAAAAACAGTTTTATTCTTACAGAGTTGGATGTTCTCATGTACAGCTTAGAGCTCCACAAAGCAACTGCACACGGATTCAAGATCCAGTTTCTCTTGCAAAGTAAACAGCACAGTTAAGAAGCAATTCATTATTGCTAATGTGATGGAATTTGGGGGTTGGGTACCGTGCAAAGCATCAAACACTACTAAGCACTGTAACTCAGTCAACGAGGTTTGCGTCCAGTAAAGCAACACGATAGAAACTGAAATCAAAACTGCTGCATGGCATCTTTAAAATTGCTGATGACTTGTGTGTTAATGGAATGTCACTGCTTACAGTTAACAAAGGCTGCTTCATTCTCGCTAGGTGCCCTTATTCCAATATGATTTGTTCCGATTACATTAGGAAAGCCAGATACTGCTGAAAATTGCCTTTTAAATTGGAAAAACATGTTTTATTAATGTACATTCACACCATACAAAAACGGAATGTAGCGGCTCGGTTGATTTAATTATTTCTAGAACAGCAGGCATGATGGAGAGAAGGTTGGCTGAGATATTCCTGACCTGTCTGCCAGTTCACTGAGAAGTGCCAATAGATAATATAAACTGGTTTGGCCCTCTTAAAAGGAACTAAAACACAGTTTATACATCATATAAATAACTTCTGAGGTTTAATTGACAGATCATCACAAATTATAATAACTGCTCAGTGATACAAATTATTAAACACTGAATTGTCATTTAGGTGGTTTGGCTGGATTTCCCCACTTGATCAAGGGTGTCCCCCAAGATCTCATATATATGCAAATATTTTAAAATCTGAAATACTTCTGGTCCCATGTACTTTGGAATAGGGATACTAACTGGAACAGTGCTGTTTTTTTTTGTCTGTTTACAATGGCTGGAGTGCCAATCCTGCCAAGTTTTCCTTGTAAGTGGGAGGACCTGGATGCACATTAGCATCATACCAGGACAAAGGGTTCCAACTGAGTAGATTCACTTCTGGTGTTTATGGGATTCGAACCGGCAACCTTTTGATTTTGGGTGCAGATCCCTTGTCTCAGAGCCACCACTAGGGTCACGAAGGTTGTGAGATATTGGCAAAAAATTATATATCAATATTTTCTGGGACTTGAATGATAATAATTAGACAATATTTTGCATCCTTTGAAAATATGTTTTAGAAGTCTTATTGATCTAGTTTGGTCTTGTTAATAGGACATTAATTGTAGCTTAATAATGTGATAACTGTAAACAACAGTTAAGGAAAACAGATCTTATTTAGTTAAAACTGAAGCAAAATAACACAAAAAAATTAAACTCACCAGTCAAAGTATTACTGAGATCAAACAGTGGAAGTATGAGTAAACCATTTCAAAGCAGCCTACAGGATTTACACAAAAAATTGCACTAAGACCAACAAAACATTTATAATGAAAGCATATTGAACAGACACTTACCCTTAATGTAAACAAGAAATTAATACAAACGGGAATAAAATACTAATCAAAATTGAACTACAAGGCATGAACATTACAGTCTGGATAAACAAACTGCTCTGCTATAAGGTGAAATGTGCAGCATACAAGCAAGAACAAAAATCTAGCATACTATAGTGTAAAAATCCAAAGTTCTGTCAAATACTGTACAGGATAAAAAAAAAACAAAACGCATTTGTAAACATTTGTCATACATTGCACAAAGATACAAAAAACCCAAACCTATAACATTTTTAAACAAATTACTAATTTCAAGTTCTGTCCAATATTGCACTACAGATATCAGAAAAAATAATGCAATTATAAAATTCTACCGAGGAAACTTCAAGTTGTGTGACAGAAACACCAGTATGTCTATAGTATTTGGCTTCAGAGCTGTACAGTTACATGTTACAACATTTCCTCCAAAGTTGAAAAGCCCTCTCAGAAGGGTTACTTGAGGCAGGGATACACAGGTACATTGTCCCCAAACTGGGGAAACTTCTAAACAATGTACTTTCTTGTGTTTGCCACCACTCGAGTGGATTTACATTCCCTTCCACCTCGAGTATCGTTCAGTAGCTCATCATCTTTTTTTCAATGGCAGTATGCAGGGACTCGTCTTCTCTGAATTCTTGTATTTTTATTTTTATTTTTTTAAATAGCTGCATAAAACTTTGTTCTTTTTCGCTCCTTCCCTTGTTTGATCACCTTCTCCAACCTCCACAGCCATAGAGTGTGCTGATGCTTTTGAGAGGCCTGGTGTAGGGACGTCTTCCTCTGTTGCCATAGTCATGAGTTTTTTTTTTTAATTATTTATTTATTTATTTTATTTGAAGCAAATAACATTCCATACAATCAAGTCAGACTTACACCAAAATTCAACTCCCACCCAAGAGAAAGAGGACAGCCAACAACGAGAGCAAATCTTTAAAAAGTATCAAATAAGGAAGAGTAACCTTATTCCCGATATAGAGGATTATTCTAAAATGTTAATATTTGATCCCGCCATATTTTACAAGTGAGAATCTGATTTTTTCCCCCAATTTCAAATAGTATAGAACAGGGATTCCCAAACTCAGTCCTGGGGACCCACTGTGACTGCAGGTTTTGTTCCAACAAGCTTTTGTTTTTAATTTTAATTACATGAACTGCAATTTCCCAGATTCTGTGTTTTGAGAACAATGTAGAAATTAGAAAAGTAGGTCTGGTATTTAAAAAAAATAAAATAAATAAATGTACTAAGCCAGGATTTCTCAAAGTCAGTCTAGGGGCCCACTGTGGCTTCAGGTTTTTGCTTCAACCAGATTCATAAATCAGTGACAACTGACAACACTGATCTCAATTAATTAGCAGTTTTTTTTTTTTGATTTTTACATTTATAAGACATTTAGACATATTTCCACTTTTGCTATAGATTTAAATGCTTAACTCACTTTTGTTGCTTTCATTATGTTTTACCCATTCTCTGTGCAATTTGCTCCCTTCCTTATATCTTAATAATGACAATTAAAAATGAGCAGAGCATACACCCAGGCAAACAACACTGAATCATGAAAGGCTACAACTACTAGCTTTAGACCCACTCATTAGAAAATAATGGATAAATTAAACAATTAGAACACCTGCAAAAACACAATAAAAATCGAGATGAAAATATTGTTAAAAAGAAAAAAATACATTATTTTCATATAACTGCTTAGTACATTTTATTATTTATTTTTAGCAAACTTAGTTTTCTAATTTCTATATTGTTCCCAATACACAGAATCTGGGAAATAACAGTTCAATTAATTAGCCCAGAAACTGGTTGGAACAAAAACCTGCAGCCACAGTGTGGGTCCCCAGGACCAACTTTGAGAACCCCTGGTATACAACATCAGTTACCCACTGACTGAGATGGGGTGGGATTCTTCGAATTGAGCAAGTAAGTCTACGTGCTAGTAGTGAGGTAAACAGAATTACACAGTTTGTTTGTCCTTCTCCACTTTAAGCCCATTTGGGAGTAAACCAAACACAGCTGTTAATGGGTTACGAGTGATTGTGATACCAAGGCAGTCTGAGAGGCATTCAAAGATATTTGTCCAAAATTATGTTAATCTGGTGCACGCCCAAAACGCGAGGCTCAGTGAGGCTGGAGCTATACAGTGATCCCTCGCTATATCGCGCTTCGCCTTTCGCGGCCTCACTCCATCGCGGATTTTATATGTAAGCATATTTAAATATATATCGCGGATTTTTTGCTGGTTCGCGGATTTCTGCGGACAATGGGTCTTTTAATTTCTGGTACATGCTTCCTCAGTTGGTTTGCCCAGTTGATTTCATACAAGGGACGCTATTGGCAAATGGCTGAGAAGCTACCCAACTTACTTTTCTCTGTCTCTCTTGCGCTGACTTTCTCTGATCCTGACGTAGGGGGATTGAGCAGGGGAGCTGTTCGCACACCTAGACGATACGGACGCTCGTCTAAAAATGCTGAAAGATTATCTTCACGTTGCTATCTTTTGTGCAGCTGCTTCCTGAAACGACATGCTGCACGGTGCTTCGCATACTTAAAAGCTCGAAGGGCACGTATTGATTTTTGACTGAAAAACAAACTCTGTCTCTCTCTATCTCTCTCTCTCCCTGCTCCTGACGGAGGGGGGGTGAGCTGCCGCCTTAAACAGCTTTGTGCCGCGGTGCTTTGCATACTTAAAAGCCAAACAGCCCTATTGATTTGTTTGCTAGAGATTGTTTTCTCTATCTATGTGACATTCTGTGCTCCTGACACGCACTCCTTTGAAGAGGAAGATATGTTTGTATTCTTTTAATTGTGAGATGGAACTGTCATCTCTGTCTTGTCATGGAGCACAGTTTAAACTTTTGAAAAAGAGACAAATGTTTGTTTGCAGTGTTTGAATAACGTTCCTGCCTCTCTACAACCTCCTGTGTTTCTGCGCAAATCTGTGACCCAAGCATGACAATATAAAAATAACCATATAAACATATGGTTTCTACTTCGCGGATTTTCTTATTTCGCGGGTGGCTCTGGAACGCAACCCCCGCGATGGAGGAGGGATTACTGTATTGCAATGTTCACAGGTTGAATCTTGCCCTGAATACATTTCTGATAATTTCAAATGAGATAAAAGCACTCGCTAAAAGATTTTAAGTTGAAAGACTGATTGCTTTGCGCATATGGAGTTAAAGTGTATTACATGGCTGCCTTCCATTGCTTTTCTGAAATATTAAGTGAAAGGTCTTTTCTCCACCATATCTTGGGATCTTTGAAAGTATGGAACTTTAAAATGTTTTTATATGTTAAATAAATGCTGTCTAAGTCTTGAGGACTGATCAGTATTTCTTCTGGAATAGAAATAGGTGGGAGGTGAGGAAATTTAGGCAGCTTCAGTTTAACAAAGTTTCTATTTTGAATGTAGTGGAAAAATTGTGATGATGAGAAATTAAATTTGAAGCGCAATTGTTGCATGACATTATCTATATTCAATTCCTTAAGTGTTTTAATACTGGACATTTTACAAACATTAAATACTGTGTAGATTTGAGAGGGCAGAAAAGGGTGGTTATCATGTAGAGGTGCAACAGATAAAACCTTCTCTGTCTTGAAGTGCTTCCTAGATTAGTTCCATATTCTGTGTGACTAAAGGACAACTGGATTACAGTAATCCCTCGCTATATTGTGCTTCGACTTTCGTGGCTTCACTCTTATCGCGGATTTTATATGTAAGCATATTTAAATATATATCGCAGATTTTTTGCTGGTTCGCGTATTTCTGTGGACAATGGGTCTATTAATTTCTGGTACATGCTTCCTCAGTTGGTTTGCCCAGTTGATTTCGTACAAGGGACGCTATTGGCAGATGGCTGAGAAGCTACCCAACCAGAGCGCATATTACCTATTAAATAAAACTCCTCAAATATATTGTGAGCACGGGGGCTGTTCGCAGCCCCTAGAAGATATGGCCGCTCCTCAAAAAACACTGAAAGATTACCTTCACATTGCTCTCTTCCTTGCTGGGCTTAAATGTGGCTGCTTTGTCAAGCGATATGCTTCCTGCATGGTGCTTTGCATACTTAAAAGATCAAACAGCATGTATTGATTTTTGATTGTTTGCCTTTCTCTCTCTCTCTTGCTCTGACATTCTCTGCTCCTGACGGAGGGGGTGTGAGCAGGGGGGCTGTTTGCACCCCTAGATGATACGGACGCTCATCTAAAAATGCTGAAAGATTATCTTCACGTTGCTCCCTTTCTTGCAGCTGGTTTGTCAAGCGACATGCTTCCCGCACGGTGCTTCGCATACTTAAAAGCCCAAAAAGCACCTATTGATTTCTGATTGTTTGCTTTTTTCTCTCTCACTGACATTCTCTGCTCCTGATGCGCACTCCTTTGAAGAGGAAGATATGTTTGCATTCTTTTAATTGTGAGACGGAACTGTCATCTCTGTCTTGTTATAGGGCACAGTTTAAACTTTTGAAAAAGAGACAAATGTTTGTTTGCAGTGTTTGAATAAAGTTCCTGTCTCTCTACAACCTCCTGTGTTTCTGTGCAAATCTGTGACCCAAGCATGACAATATAAAAATAACCATATAAACATATGGTTTCTACTTCGCGGATTTTCACCTTTCACGGGGGGTTCTGGAACGCAACCCCTGCGATTGAGGAGGGATTACTGTATTAGTATTTGATAATTTGTATTTACTGGGGCACAAAGCAGGGAATATAAAGACATACTGCAAGATTTTAATTCTATTGTAGACCAGGCTTGTATATGTTCATCGATTTGTGTCAATGTACAGGTCTTTATGGCTTATATATTTGCTGCCCAGAAATAAAATTGAAAGCTAGGTAGTGCCATGCCCCTTCTGCTTTAACTCGTTGTACAGTTGCCCTTTGGATGCTTGGATGTTGCAAATTCAAAATAAATAAGGTTATGGTTGCATCTAATTTCTTAAATTATTTATTAATGAATATGGGGATGCTTTAGAATAGAAAAAGAAGCCTAGGAAAGATGTTAAACTTTATAGTGTTGATTCTCCCTGCTAGTGTGAGATATAGTGTAGACCAGGGGTCTCCAACTCCAATCCTGGAGAGCTACTGTGGCTGCAGGCTTTCATTCTAACCCTTTTCTTAATTAGTGACCAGCTTTTGCTGCTAATTAACTCTTTGCCTTAATTTTAATTGACGCACAACTTAAGACTCGGGCCCCTTAATTCTTTTTTTCCTTAATTAGCAACCAAACAATATTAAAACACAAAATGAACCAACACATAAACAACCACCAGCGTCCATCACACAATAACTGGAAAAAAAAGAAAGGTGAAAGCCTCAGTAATGTTGATCTGCTCAGGTCCACAAAACATTTTGACAGTGCTCTTAAAAAAGAAAATCAACAGTTTTGGAAATGTCTGCCATGGCACAATGAGCACCATGGAATTAAATAATGGGGGTAATTAGCAACAAGAATTGGCTTCAAGTTAAGAAACTGAATGAAGGCTGGAGTTTGAGGCCCCAATTTAGTTGGTCATCTGTTGGCTCACTTCACATCAAATTTATGTTTAGGTGCTGTTTAAGGAAAAAAAAAAATTCAGCGGTCAGAGTCTCAAGAAAAGTCAATTAAAATAAAGGGAAATAGTTAATTAGAAGCAAAAACTGGTCACTAATTAAGAAGAGAGTTAGAATGAAAACTTGTAGCCACAGTAGCTCTCCAGGATTCATGTCTTATTTAATTTTTTCCATGCAGACAAGAAAACTTTGCTGAAAAAGAGCTTTATATTCACTTGTGACATTAAACCCTAGGTATCTAAACTGATCTGCTAAGATAAATGGGAAAGTGTCCAGTCTAATACCATGGGCTATGTGGGTCAGATATATATAGAACCATACCATCTGAATCATCTGCAATTCTGATGCATTTCAAAAGTAAACAGCCAATGGCCATTGCAAAGAGCAATGGTGAAAGGGTGCATCCTTGTGAAGTACCACACTCTAGTTTGAAGTAGTCTGAAATAATGTTAATATAAACTGAGGCTTTTGGATTAGTATAAAGTACTGTAGTTTCATCCTGCAAGTATGTTTGGGCCAAACCTAAAATTTTGCAATGTGGTGAATAGGTAGTTCCATTCAACTGTATTCAAATGATTTTCCTGCATCCAAAGATATTAAAATCTCTGGGGTGTTAGATTTTATGGGTATGTATATTACATAAACAAGCGTCAAAGATTAGAAGCTATGTGTCTACCTTTAATAAATCGGGTTTGGTCTTGTGATATTACAGAAGGAAGTACTTTCTTAATCCTTCTAGCTAGAACTTTGGAGAGTATCTTAACATTATTATTAGAAGTGAGATTGGTCTCAGTTAATGCTTAGCGTAACGTTCAAGGTAGAATTTTGTCATCTCTAGTTTCTATTAAGGTTGCTAATAATAGTGGACCTAACTTATTAGAATTTTTTATAAAATTGCACTGGGTAGCCATTGGGGCCTGCTGCTTTCCCGCTTTGATGCGAGTTTATAGCATATAGTAATTTTTTTTTTTTTTAAACTTTTATTGAATTTATTTAAAACGTGTAATATTCCATACGATCAAGCCAAACTTAACAAAACTAAATTCAATTCAATTCCCCCCAATGAGAATGAGAGAAAGGCCAACAGCCAGAGTAAAACTTCTGAGAGTAGTATAGATGGAAAGGAGTCTCTCTACCAAATATAAGTCAGTCAGTCATTGTCAAACCCGCTATATCCTAACAAAGGGTTACGGGGGTCCGCTGGAGCCAATCCCAGACAACACAGGAAGCAAAGCAGGAACAAACCCTGGACAGGGCGCGCACACACACACACACCAAGCACATACTAGGGACATTTTAGGATCGCCAATGCACCTAACCTGCATATCTTTGGACTGTGGGAGGAAACAGGAACACCCGGAGGAAACCCACTTAAACACGGGGAGAACATGCAAACTCCACGCAGGGAGTACCCGGGAAGCGAACCCAGGTCTCCTTACTCCTAGGCAGCAGCACTATCACTGCACCACCACGATGCCCCCAAATACAACTGCTTACTCTAAATATTATGATTTGATCCTTCCAGGTTTTAAAGAAGTTTTGAACAGATCCTCTAAGAGAGAATTTGATTTTTTTCCAATTTCAAATAGTATATGACATTAGTCATCCACTGACTTAACAGAGGTAGGTTAGGATTCTTCCAGTTGAGCAACATTAAGTCTACTTGTTAATAGTGAAGTAAAAGCAATTACAGTTTACACCAAACACAGCTATTAATGGATTATGAGTGATTGTGTCACCAAGGTTGTCTGATAGGCATTTCAAAATTTTTGTCCAGAATGATGTTAATTTGGTACACACCCAAAACATGTGGCCTAGTGAAGCTGGAGCTTGACTGCAACGTTCACAGGTTGGATCTTGCCCTGGAAACATTTTGGAGAATTTTAAACAAGATAGATGTGCTCGATAAAAAAATTAAAGTTGAATAATTGAATGCTTTGCGCATACAATGTCTAACTTGTATCTCAGAATGGATGAACAGTAACTTTCTCAAATTAAATAAAAAGAAAACCGAAATCTTAGTGATTGGCAATAATGGATACAATGAGGCTAATAGAAATAAACTGGATGCATTAGGATTAAAAGTCAAAACGGAGGTAAAAAGCTTAGGGGTAACCGTTGACTGTAATCTAAATTTTAAATCGCATATTAATCAGATCACTAGGACAGCATTTTTTTCACTTAAGAAACATAGCAAAAGTTAGATCTCTTATATCACTGAAAGATGCGGAGAAATTAGTTCACGCGTTTGTTTTCAGTCGACTAGATTACTGTAACGCACTCCTCTCAGGACTACCCAAAAAAGACAAATTGTTTGCAACTAGTGCAGAATGCAGCTGCTAGAATCCTAACCAGGAAATGAAAATCCGAGCACATTTCTCCAGTTTTGATGTCACTACACTGGTTACCTGTGTCATTCAGAATTGACTTTAAAATTCTGCTTATGGTTTATAAAGCCTTAAATAATCTCGCCCCATCTTATATATCGGAATGTCTGACACCTTATATTCCAAATCGCAACCTCAGATCCTCAAATGAGTGTCTCCTTAGAATTCCAAGAGCAAAACCTAAAAGAAGTGGTGAGGCGGCCTTCTGCTGTTATGCACCTAAAATCTGGAATAGCCTACCAATAGGAATTCGCCAGGCTAATACAGTGGATGGAGCACTTCAAAAAAACTGCTGAAAACACATTACTTTAACATGGCCTTCTCATAACTTCACTGTAATTTAAATCCTGATACTCTGTATATCCAATTCATTATAATAACTATTCATTCAAAATCTGTATTAACCCCTACTCTCTCTTCTGTTTCCTTTTCCGGTGTTCTTTTGGTGGTGGCTTGCGCCACCACCATCTACCCAAAGCAGCATGATGTTCCAACAATGATGGATGGATTAAAAGCCAGAAGTCTGTATGACCATCAGCATCAAGTGACTCCGTGAGAACCCTAATTACAAAGAGGACTATTTCATTTATGTTAGGTAGAATGCCCAGAGGGGACTGGGCGGTCTCGTGGCATGGAACCCCTACAGATTTTATTTTTTTCTCTAGCTTTCTGGAGTTTTTTTTGTTTTTCCTGTCCACCCTGGCCATCGGACCTTACTCCTTGTCTATGTTAACTAATGTTGTCTTATTTTAATTTCTTATTTTGTCTTTTATTTTTCTTTTCTCCATTATGTAAAGCACTTTGAGCTACTTTTTGTATGAAAATGTGCTATATAAATAAATGTTGTTGTTGTTATGGAGCTAGAGTGAATTCTTTGCATGGTTGCCTTCCACTCTTTTTCTTAAATGTTAAGTATGAGATTCTTTTATAACTGCACTTTGGGGTCTTTAAAAGGAAGAGACTTTAAAATGGTTTTATATATTATAGAAATGCTGTCTGAGTCTTCAAGACTGATCAATACCTCTTCTGGAATAGAAATAGGTGGGATGTGAGGAATATTGGGCAGATTTTGTTTAGCAAAGTTTCTAATTTTATTTAATTTGTGAATTTCCCCTTGGGGATTAATAAAGTATGCGGTGGGTTGGCACCCTGCCTGGGATTGGATCCTGCCTTGTGCCCTGCGTTGGCTGGGATTGGCTCCAGCAGACCCCCGTGACCCTGTATTCGGATTCAGTGTGTTGGAAAATGAATGGATGGATGGATTAATAAAGTATCTATCTATCTATCTATCTATCTATCTATCTATCTATCTATCTATCTATCTATCTATCTAATTTGGATATAGTGGAAAAATGGCATTGATGGGAAACTAAATTTACAGTGCAATTGTTCATAGGATGCAAAGACATTACTTAATCCCATACGTTTTCCAAACATTAAAAACTGTGTAAGTTTGAGAGGGTAGAAAAAGGTGGTTATCATGTAGAGGGTGCCACAGATAAAATTCTCTAACTTGAAGTGCTTCCTACATTGGTTCCATATTCTGAGTGAATGAAGGACAATTGGGTTATTAGTATGTTGACCATACCTTGTATTTACTGGTGTACAAAGCAAGGAATATAAAGAGGTACTGCAGGATTTCATTCGTAATGCAGACGAAGCTAGAGTGTGTTCATCTATGTGTCAGTGTCCAGGTTTTTATAGCTTGTATGTTTGCTGCCCAGTAATAAAACTGAAAATTAGGTAGAGCCATGCTGCCTTCTGATTTAGGTCATTGTAGGGTCGTTCTTTGGATATGTGGATATTTTGAATTCCAAGAAATGATTTGTTAATGTATATGGGGATGTTTTGAAATAGAAGCAGAAGCTTAGGGAGGATATTCATCTTGATAGTATTAATTCTCCCTGCCAAAATAAGATGGAGGGTAGACCATCTATGCACGTCTTGCTCAATTTTGTCCATGAGAACAGCAAAATGTTATTGAAAAATAGTTTATTTGATGTTTACCCCTAGATATTTAAACTGATCTGCAATGATAAAAGGGAAGGTGTCCAATCTAATGGTGTTTGCTACAGAATTCACTGGAAAAGCACACTTTTGATCAAATTAATTTTGAGTCCAGATATCTTTTGAAATTTTGCTAGTACAGTTAGAGCTGCAAGCACTGAATTTTGTTGGTCTGATATAGAGAGTACCATATCATCTGCATATAGTGATATTTTCTGTTCAAGTCCTTCTCTGAAAATCCCTTTTATCTCTGGTGCATTTTGTAAGTGAACAGCCAATGGCTCAATGACGACTGCAAATACCAGTGGTTACAAGGGACATCCTTGTCTAACATCGCATTCTAGTTTGAAGTAGTCCGAGATAGTGTTGTTATTAGAAACTGAAGCTTCTGGACTGGTATACAGTAGTTTGATCCATGCACATATGTTAGGACCAAACCCAAATTTATGCAAAGTGGTGAATAGGTAATCCCATTCAACCAAATCAAATGCTTTTTCTGCACCCAAAGATAACAAGATTTCTGTAGTGTTGGACTTTATGAGTGAATATATTACATTAAATAGGTGATGGAGATTGGAAGCCAAATGTCTACCTTTAATAATTCATTCATTCATTACATTTATATAGCACTTTTCTCAGTACTCAAAGCGCTATCCACACAGGGAGGAACCGGGAAGCGAACCCACAATCTTCCACAGTCTCCTTACTGCAAAGCAGCAGCACTACCACTGCGCCACCTGTGAGGACCTTTAATATAAATCTGGTTTGGTCTTGTGTTATTACTGAAGAGAGCACTTTCACAGCCCTTCTGACTAGGGACTTTGGAGAGTATCTTAGCATCATTATTCAGAAGTGAGATTGGTTATAAGATGCACAATGCAGTAAGTACTTATTTTTCTTAGGAAAAACAATAACTAATGCTTGTAGAAAAGTTTGAGGTAGAATTTTATTTATATATACTAGGGGGCTCTGCCCCCTGCTCGCCGACCCCTGGGTTTGGTCCTGTGGAAATACAATTTAAAGTGTTTTTTTTTCATGGGAATTGTTACATATGCATTATGATCACTTTTCATTTTAAAACTTCAGTAAAAACAGTATTTGGAATGAACTTTTCTTTAAGATCGCATTGAATTTTGATTCCTTGTTTAATCATGCAAAGTATAACTGGCCGCGAGTGAAGATCATTTCTTTGTCTCTTATAAATAAACTGACTTTTTCAATTGTTTGTCCTTGTGATTTGTTAATTGTCATTGTAAAAGCTATTCTCATAGGAAACTGTAAACGTTTTAATACGAATGGCATATCAAGATTTCCTTTCTGCCCGAACATCGTTTTAAGTTCAATTAATAAAAATAAGATTTTCTGATAAAACAATCTACTTATGGAAGTGAGAATATCCAGAATCGATGTAGCCAGTGGTATTGTTCTCAAGAAGCTGCGGATTTCTGGCCATTGTGGATTGCACGTCATTGTAACAAAATAAATCTGGCCGATCGATAGTTCTGGATATTACCATTGCATTATGATATAACTGTTGCAATGCTCTTGGACTACCTTGATATGATGATGGTAATATTACTGTTTTACCTATTTTGAATTTGTCTGAACTATTGATATTTGAATTTTGAACGTAATCAATGAGACCCTGCATATGTTCCGTTCTAAGTTTAGCTTGATTCAATTTAATAAAGAAGAGACGATTAACTGCGACTTTTACATACGCATTAATAATGTAATGTTGCGATAGACGTTGAGATGACAGAAGTGGGTTAAATACATGGGAAAGTATTGCTAATTTTGACCAGAAATATTGTGTGGGTGTTGTTTTTCTGAATGTGTTTGTTTCACATTGTACAACCATCCTGTTTCGCCATCTGGGAAAAGCAAAGGAAAGAGTAAAGGGTCGGCATGTGGCGACGTATTTGACATAAATGATGAATCATGCTTTGCCTTTGGATGATATCTCCATCTTTTGAAATTATTATCACTGACAATTCATCACATGTGGGTTTATTATAAATGCGACTGTGATCTTTTGGAACCATATAGAAATCCAAGAAAAATTTTGTCCATGTTTTGCTGATAAATTTAGTGCAAAGTGCAATACTTTTGGAGGTATGGATGTGTATCCATTATTGTCTGTAAAATTTTTATTACGTCGGATTGTTTAAGTCTTTCGATTCTATGTTGCATTGCTTCTCCGTGATCATAAAGACACACCTGACCAAACTGTGTTTTTTTTCGAAATTAAACTTGTTGTAGCTGTAACTGTTGCGGGAACACAGACTCTCATAGCGTATGGTCCATTATTGTGTAAATCAATGTTTTGTGCATTGAATGATGCTAACGCGAAAAGATTATTGTAGACGCGTATATTTTGCCTGTAGCGTTTGTAGATTTCACTGTCACCAAACAGAAAATCTTTGAATTCTTGCGGAAACACCTCTTCATTGAGAAGCAGCAGTACTTTTCCCTGATGGTAACATGAATTAAACAATGTACAAGTCTCTGACTTAAAAACTTTAAAGCCTTATACTTCCAACATATCACCTATGTCCATATATCCAATCTCTTTTTGCTGTTCCGTTATTTCACCTACCCTGTGTCCCCGAAAATAAGATCTATTCCGAAAATAAGCCCTAGCATGATTTTCAGGTTGCTCTGTAATATAAGCCCTACCCCAAAAATAAGCCCTAGTCAAGATTGTCAGCTGAAAAATAAGGCGCCTAAGGCCAGGTTTATACTTCACATGATGCCCGAAACATCCATTAAATTCCAAGGACAACTTGTCACAATATCTCTGAAAAGGATGTTTAATGATTACATCCATCAATTTGGGGATGCACCCATTCCAGCAGCATTGGCGCAAGACAGAAACAAAATCCTTGGACAGGGCATCAGCTCATTGCAAGGTGAACACAAGCACACACATACACTAACGTCATTGCAGCTTCATCAAATCCCCAAACCTTCATGTCTTTGGATGTAAAACTGAGCACACTATGGAAACCCACCAGGAAAACATGCAAACTCCAGGCAGTGATCACAAGGGATGTGACTCCCTGCGAGACAGCAGCGCTACCACTCTGCCACCCCATATGTGTAACTATTAGCAGTATTCATTATTTAAACAAAGTTAACGATTTATCTGTAAAATGTAACATACATATTTTTAAAGCATTTCATCATGAAAATTATATCAAGTATAAATCTAAGAATTCTAAATGTGCAGAGAGCTGAAATATTATAAATTTAATGTGTTCTGTGTGGCGATGCTTGCCGCTGCTGTCAGATCAGGAGGAAGCCCCAGAAACACGTAGCGATTTAACAAGTGGGTCAGTTTTAAGATGACGTTAACGACGGTCTGCTTTAATGATAAACTACGAGGTTAAAGCTGAAATTTCTAGTTTAATCACAAAATAGACATTTTCATGAAGTCTTTATTGTAAAAAAAAAAAAAAGACAGCACAGAAGATGGTATGTGAGACTTTTAAAATGTATCGTGTCATTTCACCACATCGAACCGTTCATCAAACATCAAAGTGCGCACCTTGACCCTGGAGGATCCTAAAAGTGGCTGGAGTAGCAAGAAATTCAGGCTAAAATTCAGGGCTTGAATGTGGAGAGTTATGACAATATTCCAGAAGAGGATGACATGACTGTATTTGGATAAACGTATATTGATGTACATGAATAAATACAAGATATCCCCCAAAAATAAGCCCTAGTGCATCTTTTGAAGCAAAAATTAATAAGACCCTGTCTTATTTTCGGAGAAACACGGTAGTAGTGTTTGTGCGAATGCGATCTGTATTTTTTTTTTTTTTGACACTTTCAAATTTTAGTACTGTCATATTTTTGAACTTGCTCTGCGTGTGTATCATGCCAAGGATTTTTTTGAGCCTTCCAAATTCCACTGCTTTCATAATGTGTAACCTACTCTGCATGTGTATGGCGCCAATGTTTTTGAATGTCTTTATGAAGTTCTACGGTGTCTTTTACACTTTATCTTTAATTTCTGACCCTGTTTGAACTTGCAAGGTTTTCAATTCCACTTGTTCCGGGTTGATTATTACTTTCCTTGCCTAGGTCACCATCTCACAGAAACATGCTTCCAATGGATGTCAGTATGACGTGACGTGACCAAGTGAAAGTGTCTCTCTTCAGAAGATCACGTCTTGTCGCAAGATTTTCTTTTATATAAATATAAATAAATACATACACATATAAATATGCACACACAAACAAAGATACAAATAGAATTATAATTGTAATTAAAACATTAAAGCAACAGGTAAAGAAATAAAATGTATAATTACGGCAAACGTTTCACTGCAAATAGGCCAAATTGCAGGTACAGTCTTCTTTGCCTTGCCAGGACACGACTAACAATTGTATTTAAAAAAAAGAATCGGGATCAATTTTTATAGCACTTTTTGTGCCTCATCCGGAGAACTAAAAATGTTTAGCTTGCCTTGAATATCCACTCTTAATTTAGCAGGATACAAGAGGCTGTATTTAAATTCGGCTTTGTGTAAGCGCTATTTAATGCTGTAATATTTAAATTGGGCTTTGTGTAAGCGCTATTTAATGCTGTAATATTTAAATTTGGCTTTGTGTAAGCGCTATTTAATGCTGTAAAATGTGGCATGTTAAGCAACTGTTGAAGGTGAAAAATCAGAAAATGTGAATGCGGTTATTTTCAAATATAATCTCTTTTCATTCTGAGATGCGACATCAGATTCAGTTTAGACTGTAATTCATTGAAACGTACAATGAGGCCTCTAGGTTTTGAGGCGTTCGATCCACATATGCGGTAAGCTGCAGATATCATGGTGTCTGATTTGAAGTCCTCTCCAATTATTTGAGAGAATAGTTCAGCAATGAAATTCACTGGGTTTGGGATTTCAAGGTTTTCAGGGAGACCTTCAATTCTGATATTATTTTGTCTATATCCGTCTTCCAGCATAGTTAGTCTGTCTCCAAGCACTTTTCTTTCAGATTTAGTAGCCATTGCTTTTTCGTCAGCAGTGGAAGCCAGTTGTTCAAATGTTTCAACACAAGTTATGAACATTTGCTTTATGTCTTCAGGTTGAGCAACAAGTGCTCTAAATTTATTTTCAAAATTACTCACATTTTCTTGTATTTTTTTCTCAATTTTTCTAGTATATCTTTAAAGGTTGCCTCAAAGCAATTACTTAAACGTTTCTCTGAATCTTTGATATCCTGAAAAAGCTTCACATTTGTCATGTTTATGTCCTTTATATCTTTCCTTATATCATTTGTGATCTTCTTTATATTACACTTTATCTTATTTATGCCCTCCCACAGTGTGGTAGTTATGGTGGTGATCACTGAGGCAATCATTACCTTCAGCTCAGACTGCTCATTTTGGTCATCCCTAAGCTCAGCAGGTAGAGTAGCAAGTCCAGTCAGAGTCAGTGGCGCTAGCTTGCGGTGGGTAGACAGTGCGGAAAATAAGGCCATTTTCAGCTTCAAACCACCTTCTGGAATCGACGAGGTCTCCTGGCCCAACTCGCTCCCACTTTCGCTCTCAGCTAGAGGTGATGCTACGGTGTCAAGTCCCAGGAGATCATTCTTTCACCTATCTGTTCCAGGTCAGTCTCTGCCAGGCTGTACCTTGAACTTGAGTCCTGTTTAGACTTAGATGAAGCTCTAGCTGTCTTTTACGTTTCTTTCTGAGCCTTTTTTCTGCCAGTCATGCTTGTATATACTTGCATATGCTGTAATCAAAGTCCCTCATTTTCAGTAAATACAGGAAGGTTATATAAAAAAAAAAAAAAAGTAACATAACACAGCTGCTAACTGAGTTCCGTCTCAGATGTCCATCTCCCGAAATGGACGAGACCAATCCTAGCGTCTAGTAATTCTGAGTGTAAGAGGTTTATCCCGTTCCTCTACACTAAGAGTATATAGCTGTGTATCTGCAATACATCAAAAAAATGTCTTTTCTTTAAACTCAGTACAATATAAGGACTTATAGTAGTTTCTAAATGTGTAGGTTATGTTTTTGTGGTCAATGATTTTATTTCTGTGTTGGCGACTACTGTTACTGCATTGCAAATTTCTTCCTTGAGGACTTGTCGAACTTATTAGCTGTCTCTCCGTGTTCATAGTAATCATGTCGTGATTTAAACATGAGTTGTTCCATTTCTTTAGTTGTCAAGAGGTTAAATTCTGATTGCAAAATCTGTCTTTTCCTATGAAGGGCCTCATCTGCAGACCGACCTGGCATATTCTGGATCTATTCTGATAATTTTACTGTTTAACCATGACATCTTCTTGGTTTCCAATCTATTTTTGTGAAAATGCTATGAAATAATCTGTCCTTTTAAAAATGCTTTCAGAGTTTCCCCACAGTATTCCTACAGACCTCTGAGGATGCACTTGTCTCTAAAAAGAATCAATTTGCTTGGATATAAAATTTGTACAGTTCTCTTCAGATAATAACAGGGGGTTAAAACGTCAGCTATTGGAGAAGTGCGTAGGGCACAATGATTTAAGTTCCATGATTAGAGGGACATGGTCAGACATAACAATAGAGTTGTACTTGCAAGATTTGATGATGGGCAAAAAATTATTATCTATGAAGAAATAATGAATCGTTAAGTAACAATGATGACCTTGTGAGAAGATGGAATATACTCTTAAATTTGGATTTAAAAATCTGCATGAGTCTGATGAGTTATGATCCTGTGTAATTATTCTTGCAGTATTATATGTTATCACTACTATAGCTGAAGACCTATCCAGGTCTGTATTTAAAACACAATTAAAGTCTCCAGCCATCATAATTTTATGAGTGTTCACATTAGGAACAGATGCAAATAAATTTTGGATGAAATCCCTATCATCCACATTAGGTGCATAGATATTTATCAAAATCACCTTGCTTTTAAATAAACTACCCATCACTATGACATGTTGCCCATCAGGATCAGATACTACATCTAATACTAGAAATTAAATTGTTCTGTGTATTAAGAATCCCACATCTCTAGTTTTCTTTGTATAGCTAGAGTGATAAATGTAGCCAATCTAATCTCTGTGCAACTGAAACTGCTCCTTACTTATTAAATGAGTCTCCTGGAAGGTGAGAGAATACTTTTTTTTTCTCTACAATCTGAGACCTTTGACATTCCAATTCATAAAGTTCACTGTTTGGGCATAGAGACATTGCTTCTGACCTTTTGTAGTCTTAAGTTAAGGTAGTACATTATATGATAGCTTTGTACTTGATTTCATATTATTGCCAGGTGTTATGGCTATGGTGCCTATTGTTATGTTTGCACGTATGACTATTGGGGTAGAAAAGATAAATAAGAAATAACATTGCTCTCTTTCTCTCCCCCAACCCCTCCCCCTTTTTTTGCCTCCCAAGTGAGGCTAGACCACACATTCAACGTTCTAGTCCTTTGACGTGCCAAGACACAGAGCACATCCAAAACAAAACAAACCCCCCCAGCAGTGGTGCAGGAAAGATTATAATTGAAATATCAAATGATCAAATGATGATAACACAGTCCCCATACAATAAACCTAGGGAATGATGACAACAGTTCCTTTAGAGACTGATAACATATGATAGTACATTCCTGATTCAATAAACCAAGGGAATGATGACTTTAAAAAAAAAAAGTGCACACACACTAAGTAACCAGTTAATTTTTGGTTACTAAAATGTACATATATTCAATGGAAAAAAATATTAACACAAAGTTTCTGAAAAGCAAATAGAACATACAACCACGGCAAAAGTCACATTACAAATGGACCAAGTTCCAAGCAGAATCTTCTTTGCCTTGCCAGGACATGATATGACTCATGAACACATTTCAAAAAATTGTTGGGATCAGTCTTCTTAGCACTTTTTGCTACATCCAGAGAACTAAAAATGTAAAACCTTGAAGCTGAGCATCAAGTACTTCTAAATGTATTCTCAACATTACTAATAAATCATGTATTTTTTTCATCAATTCTTTCTGGAATTTATTTAAAGATTGCAGTAAAATTAGTACTTAAATGTTTCTCCAGGTCTTTTATATCCTGAAGCTGTTTCTCGTTTCTCTTGTTTATAAACTTAATATACCTCTTTATATAATTTATGTCCCCACTGAGTGTAGCAATCATTATCTTCAGCTTGGACAATTTGTTCTGGTCTTTTCTGTGTTCCGTAGGTAGAGTTGTGAGTCTAGTTAGAGTTGATGCTGCTGACTCACGGTGGGTTATTTGCTGTAGTTGACAGCAGGGATAGAGGCGCCATACTCAGTTTCAATAATCCTCCAGGAATAAAGAAATTCTTCTTATGTACCTCACTGGCAGTTTTACTCACACTTTCGCTCTCTACTGGAGCGGATACTGCAGCGTTGGGTCCTGGCAGGCTGTACTATGAACTTGAGGCCATTTTAGACTTTGATGAAGCTTTAGCCACCTTTTCTTTTTCTTTACGAGCCCTTTGCTGCTCATGCTTATATACACTTGCATGTACTGTGGTATAAATCCCCTCAGGTTGAGTACATACAAGATACCTCTGGATGATAGTTTAAAAAAAGTAAAACAAAAAAAGTAAAATAACACTGCTGCTAACAGATCTGTCCTGGACACCGATACCAAACTCACCATAGCAATGAGTTCTGTTGTAGTTGCTATTGTAATGGCAGTTAGTTGGCTTTGAACGCAGTTGACACCCAAATGTTAAACAGAAGACAGCAGAAATAAACTCATTCTAAAATGTATAACTTAATATTTTAAAGCTTAAGTATCACTTTATGAACCAATAATTTCCAGAGGAAAACGAAGAAGTGTTTTGGCAGATCGACAGCTGCAAACAGGATGGGATAGGGTGAGCCACCCACATCCATCTAGGCAAACAGAAAAGATAATGTCACATTTACAGGTCTGAAATCCTAACCTCGCTGTGTATGTGCGAGCTCCTCTGAGCTCTGCACCTCTCTCCCCTAAGCTCCATCTCCGCCCCATCCTGCAACCCACAGAGAGGATTTTCTCCACCTAAGCCGTTGCTTTGCGCACATGCAACAGTCTATCCTGTTAGGTTACATGAGACAGTGAATAAGTTGACTCTCAAGGCAAGTTTTTGATTGTTTTTTGCAAAATGAGTAACGTGCTTGATAATTTCAGCTCACACATTGTTAAAACAACAATTAACATATTATCGTGGACATACATATCGCACACTCCTAAGGGATACCCAACCTGATACCCTTAAGTAGTGCTAAAAAAGTGTGAACTCATTAACTGTATCAACATTAATGCTAAAAACAATAAGACGTTCAAAGAATGACTGTTAAATCTACACTTTAAAGATTGCTCAGAAGGTATTTACCTGCCCCGTTTTCGTTGCGTCCATTGTACAATCAGGAATGGTTTTTGATAACTGCACAATCCAGTTATTAATCTTGTCTCTTCGCCTACGCTCAACTGAAAAGGAGAACATGATTTAAAACCAGGTATATTCACATTTTTGAATGTTATACTCTGGGCTCAAATTACCATGAAGTATCTGTATAACATCTTTCATGCTTTTGCTAATCTGCTTATCCAAACACCATGCAGAATGGTACACAAAATGCCTGTGTTAGTGAACTACTACAAATACGTAATAGGTTGCAGAACTGTATATCACAGCAGACCACCAGTTTCTTTAAACTATCAATGCATAGTGGGATGAGAAAATGAAGGATTTTAATTTAAGGCTTTGAGCATGTTCCTTCCCAGCATGCAGTTTCTGAAAAAGTGCTAGCTTCTAGAATAAATATTTCATAGTTCAATTAGAAAATGTTGCCAATTTTAAATTGGTCACAGATGGTACGTTGTGCATGAAAGAGGCACATTAAACCAAAACAGATTTTATAATACAGACAAAAGGGAACCAACAATGGTACAAATACTGAATGCTATGTAATATGGCAAATTATGCTTCCAACCATCAACGCAGATGGCGCAGTAGTAGTGCTGCTGCTTTG
Organism: Erpetoichthys calabaricus; assembly: GCF_900747795.2. Lineage (NCBI taxonomy): Eukaryota > Metazoa > Chordata > Cladistia > Polypteriformes > Polypteridae > Erpetoichthys > Erpetoichthys calabaricus. Next base: position 139,083,096 of record NC_041402.2, on the reverse strand, counting down.
AGTAAGGAGATTGTGGGTTCGCTTCCTGGGTCCTCCCTGTGTGGAGAATGCTTTGAGTAGTGAGAAAAGCGCTATATATGTAAAGAATTATTATTTTATTATTAAAGGGCCTGATCATTAACAGTTCAAATGATTAGTGACATTTGTTTCAGTATTTTTTTTTTTTTTAGACTGATGACCCTACTTTAAAATTCTGACAATTTCTATAATAAAGACAGGTAAAATGTAGATATTAACCTGAATGCAACTACAGACTACACTATTAATTTTCATGGGAGACCAGAAAAAAAATTAAGTTTCTGCTCCAGACATGGTTCAGTTTACAGGTGAAAAGCCACCACCACATCATGTCTGACTGTGAGCTTAGTTATAATACAAAAGCAAAAGGCAAGTCAAGTATTGTGGTGGCTTTCCACTACTGAGATCATGGTATATTTTCACCTGCCTATAGCTTGCTAATTTACTACCTATTTTTACATTTAAGTAAACTGTAGACAAAAATGCTATATTTCCAGTATTTAAAACAAAAAAGTAAACCTCTAATTCAATGCTTAAAGTATTAGTAAATTTATGGCCCTAAGGAAACCTTGACAGAATGGTCAACACATTAGAAAACCATACAATTTAATTTTTTTTTCACAAAAACAAGTTAAGATGACCAATAAAACAAGAGTAAAACAGTAAAAAGCTTTGACACAGATCAAATTGTACAGTATCGAGTAATTGGATTACTAACATTTGTAGTGAAAAAGAAATATTAAACATACAAAAGTTTGTTTTGAATTAAAAATATTTTTGACATATAATTATAGTGTATCGGCTGTGCTGAATATGTTAAACAGTTTTTTGTTCTTGCACCCACCAAGCATACCAAAAACTATTAATCCTAATGTAGATTATTTTATTTTGCCATTACCTTTTCAATTCCGTGTATCTGAAATCATTAGTTTAACACTGTTAGTCTAACACAGTACAGCACAGCAAATTATTTGTACCCAGCTGCCTTCACTTCAAGACATCACATACTATTCAGGAATAGTTTCTACCCACAAGTTGTAAAGCAGCCTAACAGTCAATCATAAGAAATCAAACACTGTAACATAGACAGTGTGTATAAATACAATATATACACGTTCAAATACTATACATATTGAATGGCATAGGTTGCATGCCAATAATATCTTATTTTCTGAATTGCATTTCTGTCAAGTACCCACAGAGACACGCAAGTATGAATTTTATTGTACAATGTACACATGACAAACTCGTTTTGACAAATCACTAGAGAATACTAGGAATTTAGACATGCTGCTCATGTTTTAAGTATACAACAACACATCATAAATCATTAAACCAGGTTTCTTCAATGCTTTTTGGGGACGATAATTTCTAACTTAGAAAGCACCTATTAAAGTGTTTTATTTAAAATGTTTTTTTTTTTTTTTTAAGAAGCAAGAGCCAAACAAATCCCAAATCAATAAGCCTATTTTTATTACTCTAGTAATATTTTCTTTTAAGTTTACTTTTTAGACATTTAATTTTTCTTCCCAATTAACAATACGCTAAAAACACCTTTTAGAATATATAAGCTAACTACTTTAACACAAACATGAAGTTTAACATACTTAGACACAGGTAAATGATTAAAGGGTCAATCTTTTCATTAAGTAAATTATAATATTTTGGTTCAGTGTTATGATAAACTATATGAAAATGTCATTAAATGCCAACAATTAAATAAAATTAGGTTATAGTTGGTTCCAAATAAAATGAATATATTTGACATAGTCAACAAATACATGTTGCATTTTATTTTTAACTGATAAAACATTTTAACTGACTTATGGAAGTACCACACTACATTTCAATTTACAGTTCATTTTAGACTAGGGTTTTGTTGCTCAGTCACACAGAACAATTTATTGGATATGTAAATAAAGATCCACTGCTTGGTAGAATAATCAATTGCTCAGTCTTTATTGTTATTTTTTTGCTTGTTTAAAATGACAATTTGCTAATACAACCAGCGAAAGATTCTTATTCATTATCTAACCTACACCTGAAATACTCTCTCAGCCCTATATTTATTAAACAGTATCTATTTATTACAACCTACCAAAAATATTATGCTAACTTCTTAATCAACAAGTCAATTAAAGACAAAAACACTTAACATTTCTCCTTAAACAAGGGGGTACACATATAAAAAAGCTGAGTTACCATTAAATGACGATGAACATGTGCATAAGATTCCTGAACATTTACTTAAGACACCTAAATATTTGCTTTGAAATGGTCATTTTTGTTTTTACCTTCATTGTGTTGTGCTCGCCTTTTTTCATCTCTTGATGTCCGAGGCACATCTGATTTACTAGAAAAACATGTAGAACATACAATAATTCATGCAGAACTAACATGGGGGTTAAACATAAGCCAGTTTTGTTGTTGCATATTTAGCTGACACTTTTATCCAAGATTACTTACAAGGTAAGGATATGTTGCACATGGTTAAAGGTATTTTTATCAGCTGGAGAACAATAGGTTAAGAAACTTGCTCAGTGTCAACTAGAACAACTGAGGCATAGACAGCAACTGAACTGGCAACCTAGTGTTTAAAGTATAGTGCTATAGGTACTACTCCATGCCACATGCTATTTCAGCACTCGCTATTAAACAGAGTTGTTAAACTTTCAAAGCGATTAGGATCCGAGACATTTTCACCTAAAAGCACTGAACACTAAAAAGTTGTTTTGCTTGAAATTTTCAAAAATATTGTTCAACTTTGCAATATTTAAACTTTACTTCTCTTTTTATACAAATAGATCATCTGCATAAATTACATCACAGCCATTAATAGTCTGCCTCCAAAGGGAGACACTATGATGTTTTCAAACTACAGGTACATGAAGCACAAGACTTTCGGTGTTTAGGCCAAATTGATAAGGCAAAATTTCTAGACTTGGGAGTTCTCTACCCGCTGCTGCTCAAATGAACACAATGCAGGCACATCAAAGTAACAGACCAACCTCTTTCTTTAATGAAAGATACTTAACTAACAAGTTCAGAAGCTCACAGAGGATCACTGTGTGTTAGCCTAGTAAATTAAAGCGAATAAGGCAGTTGTGTTGGCATTCAGGGTCAGGGAAAAAAAGCAGACATATTATATAACATTACCAAGCAGACAGTATGCAGGTCAAATGGTATTCTTTAATTATAATTCAAATGTTTTACAAAAATATATATATTTTAATATAAATTAACAGGTATTTGTTTTTTGATCGCACTAATCTCAACATTGCATTACTCCAGACAGACTATCCAATAATCCTGCATTTTATAGATCTGTTTTTGCAGATCACTTCCAGGAACAATCTGTTTGCATTTCAAAGTGGTTAGCTTGTGTTGTCACTCATTAGTAAAACAGACTATTTCTGGTTTTCCTTTTATCGTTACCCTTTTAAAGAGTCTTTTTAGTTTCCACAATGACCATTTTAGATACCTTTGCTAACCTGCTGATTGTTATGCAGCATACTTCTTAGCTGGCTATTGAATTAACACACATTAAATTATACAATACTAATTATTTCTTCAACTATAAAGGGGGAAAAAGGAGAAACAGTTTCGTTTAATCTTGACAGACTATATTATAATCTTGTACAGTATGTCGATCCATGACCAACTGCTCCTACCTACTGCATTCATCTAGGCTTCTGCATTAAAGTCAAGGCCACCATACTCCATTGTTCACCAGCTGCTTTTTTTTAATCATTCCATCTTGTTGTGGAACTAATTATACAGGAAGCCTATGCTTCATCTGCTTTAACTTAAAGGTTTGTTCTGCATCATGAACTTACTTCCTTGATAAACACTTTATTTTACAGGTTATTTGTTACGTTGTTTTGAATATAAATATTGCAAATAATGAAAATGAGGAGGAAAAAAATACAATTATTTATTAATAATAATAATAATAATAAAAGTACATTACATATACTTAAAGGTTTACATTCATTTCTTTTATTTGTGAATTACTGTGAGAAAAGACCCACAGTATTTTAATTTAAATAGAAGAAAGATGGGAATAAAACAGGCATCTAGCCTATAGGAGCAAAAAAAGTATAGCTTGGGGAGAAAAAAAATTGGCCAATTATTGCATTTAATGTCTTCACAAATCATTAGAAGATTTTGTATACATTTCTTATATAGATTACTGGATAACATCAATCTGAACCACATATTTTTAAGTGCTGCACATTTGATAGCTGCAGTTTTTTCATGTCTGTCTTAGGATTGTTTTAGAATGTAATTTGTATTAGAAAGCATTGTTTGAGTTTTACAGACTATACTATAAAAGATATTAAATAAATATTTTAGGTTTATTCAGATATAATGCAAAAAACACCTTCTGTTGAAGTCATGTCTATCTGCCTAAATAAAACAACGGACATCACAGGACTTGCTTGGTAAGCACCTTGCTCTTAAGTTAATGGTGACTAGATAGTTCTAAGAGCAGAAAGGAAAATGACAATGTCAAATTCACAGTGTTAAATTAACACTTAATATATTAGTACAAAAATTGTACATACAATTTAACACTAATGTTTTAGCTATGCAGGAAACACAAAGTGATCTCTTTTTAAACTCTCAGGCACATGATCCTATCTAAAAATCATTAGACTCTGCTTTTGGCAGAGAAAAGTTATCATGTGAACCCCTCATTTTAAAATTTGTAATGTGTTTTTGGGAGTTCAGTAAAAACTGGTAGCAACAACTACTGAAATGTTTGATGGCTTTGGGCATATCTTTCAATAAACAAATAATTACCTGTATTATAATTCAAACAACATTAGTAGGCAAATAATATCTACATATATATATTATATATATATAGTATATATATATAAAAATGACAATCATAAAAATGTTATGTCTTCCAATTTCCATCATACTAACTGTATCCAGTATTGTATTTTCTGCACGTAGAAAGAATTTGCCCTTGCTGCATGCAACTTGTGGGTTCATTTTTAGCTATGTAAATTTTTGAAAATCTTAAAAACCATTATAAATAAAAACAAAAACAAATGAAGATGAGAAAAGGGTTTTGTCAGACTAAAGTATCAAAAAACAACTAATTAACCAATTAGAAAACAGACAAGATTTAATAGCCTTGTTTGTGTTTCTAAATAACAGATATATTCACTCTTTTCACATCTGAGATATGATTAATAAAAAAAAAATAAAATGAAATTAATTACATGCTGTAAGGCTGAGTTCTTGGAGCAATGGAACGTTGGTTTCCACCGCTTAGTACTTCCTGTGGTGACATCATAACATATAGCTGACCTAGGGAGGACAAATGACAATCGAAACAAAGTCTGAATGTTTTTAAGACATTCACATGCAAAGTTGTCCAGCTCACATAAATGATCTTAAATCATTTCTATAAAATTAATAGTTAGAAAGACCCCCCCACCACCCAAGTGAACACTACAAAATACATACTTAACAAACAGTGAAATCTTTTCATTTTAACGGTTCATTCATATAGCATAAATGGATGTAATAAATAATAAAGAGCATGTAATAAATACATTTGGCTTACAAAATTTTCTTTTTAATTCTGTTAAACTTGCATATTGATTTGTAATAGAAGCACAGCATGGAGGCCCACAACAGGTAGGTGTCAGACCTTCATATTCCACCAAAATCACCAATAAGTGTTTGCTTCATGTTACATTGCACAATAAAATAAAATTTAAACTTTACACATTCTAATCAGTTATTGGAACTACTTATAGTTAGGGTCAGATGATGTACCAATGTATATGTTGTGTATGATAGCAGTATTCATAGTCACTCTACTTATTGATGACATACTTCGATCTTTTCTAGTATAAGTAGATCTCAAGAGGGATGGATTGTATCAAGACTCTTCTTGATACAATTTGATATGACCTTGTTTATTGGTATATGATAGCTTAATATTGCCAAAAAGACTATTACTGAAGCTACTTCAAGTCAGTCATCAATTTTAGTTACTTAGTTCTTTTTCCTTACTACAATATTGATGGACAGTGCATTGCAGTGTAATGTTTTAACAATGTTCTTTTTTGGCTAAATGCTGTAGCCAATAAATACATCTATAGAATTCATCACACATTTGCTTTGCCAGATTGTTGAGTTTCAAAAGTCTGTTGTTGGAAAGAATATTTGTGCTCTGCGTCAAATCTATTTCATAATAAAAGATGCTGTAACTGATTTTTTTAATTTGGAAATTTTTCTATACACGATCTCTTTACTTGGTTTTTACTTAAGAACTATCCTGACAAGTTTATATAAATCATACAATGTAAATCTATAGGCTATTTCCATTATATCCATGCAATTTGATGAACATTTCTACAAAGATCTAATGTCAAAACAGGCAATTAAGTCAAAATATTTATTTAGGGTAGCAGCACCTCTTTTAAGCATTTCCCATGCATGTGCACAAATTGCATTGAATATAATTCTCACATAGGAAGCATTCTTGGTAGTAAGCACCATAAAATTTATAGTGAAAGGCTCTACAACATATTAGCTTACAGTATTTTCCGAAATACTTCTAATACTCAACATCATGTTAGATTTTGAGGTACTGGAAAAGCAAGACCTTATATGTCAACTTAATAGGAAGAATAAAATTAAAGAGCTGTGGGCAGGACCACAAAGTTCATCTGCACACTGACAGTGTAAGCACTTTCAATATGAGGTTAAATAAATGACAAATCAGACATTAGTAAATGATCAACTTTACAGAACTCTAAATAATTTTTAAATGTTGGTATAATGTAAGTGGAAAAAAATTGATGAATTTTCTTTTACTAGACTGACATCTCAGCAAAAATAAACTTTTCAAACATACAACTTTACAATCCAAACAAAACGTTAACGTAAAAGTTTGTTCTATATACTGTAGGTCCTTTGATAAATTCAAGCCTTTACCTGTTGGTGTGGTCTGATTTAGCAATGAATCAGATGCCTGCACACTGGTTACCATGGTAGCTGGAGCAGCATCTGATATAGTAGCTGGGTAGTAAGTGTAATGAGTTTCAGTATTGTCTCCTTCTAGTCCCTCTGATTGTGAGAAAACAGCCTATGTGGAAAAAAAAAATCATATAAGAATATTCCTTATTTATCAGCTTCACATGTTTCACAGTAACAATGACAAATGTTTTACTTTGCTTATTATACCATTGCTTTCTCAAAAGAGAAGCAGTACCTTCAGCAAGAAGTAAATTTTATTGATCCACAACAATTAATTATATTTTTAATCTTAGTTTATTTTTAATAAAAATAAAATCCGAATTGAAAAAGCAAAAATCATATTTTATATATTATATATATATATATATATATATATATAAGTGGCACGGTGGCGCTGCTGCCTCGCAGTTGGGAGACCTGGGGACCTGGGTTCGCTTCCCGGGTCCTCCCTGCGTGGAGTTTGCATGTTCTCCCCGTGTCTGCGTGGGTTTCCTCCGGGCGCTCCGGTTTCCTCCCACAGTCCAAAGACATGCAGGTTAGGTGGATTGGCGATTCTAAATTGGCCATAGTGTGTGGGTGTGTTTGTGTGTGTCCTGTGGTGGGTTGGCACCCTGCCCAGGATTGTTTCCTGCCTTGTGCCCTGTGTTAGCTGGGATTGGCTCCAGCAGACCCCCGTGACCCTGTGTTCGGATTCAGCGGGTTGGAAAATGGATGGATATATATATATATATATATTTATATTATTGCAATTACAAATGTTTTTGTATATACATGTTTATTTCCTTTATGTGCATTGGAACAACACAAAAAAACAGAGAAAAAAAGCCAAATCTGACATCATGTCACACACAACTCCAAAAATGGGCCGGACAAAATTATTGGCACCCTTTCAAAATTGTGGGTAAATCGTTTTATTTCAAGCATATGATGCTCGTTTGAACTCACCTGTGGCAAGAAACAGGTGCTGGCAATATAGAAATCACACCTGAAGCCAGATAAAATGGAGAAAAGTTGACTCAACCTTTCTGTTGTGTGTCTGAGTGTGCCACACTAAGCATGGATAACAGAAAGAAGAGCAGAGAATTGTCTGAGGACTTGAGAACAAAAATTGTGGAAAAATATCAACAATCTCAAGGCTACAAGTCCATCTCCAGAGATCTTCATGTTCCTTTGTCCACTGTGCGCAGCATAATCAAGAAGTTCACAGCACATGGCACTGTAGCTAATCTCCCTGGACGTGGACGGAAGAGAAAAGTTGACAAAAGACTGCAACGAAGGACAGTCCGAATGGTAGATAAACAACCCCAATCAACTTCAAAACATATTCAAGCTGTTCTGAAGACTCAGGGTGCAACAATGTCAGCTCGAACGATCTGTCGACATCTGAACGAAATGAAACGCTATGGCAGGAGAGCCAGGAGGATCCCACTGCTGAAACAAACATAAAAAAAGCCAGACTGGAGTTTGCCAAAATCCTTCTAGGCGAACGTCTTGTGGACAGATGAGACCAAGGTAGAGCTTTTTGGTAAAGCTCATCATTCTACTGTTTACAGAAAACGGAATGAGGCCTACGAAGAAAAGAACACAGTACCTACAGTCAAACATGGTGGAGGTTCTAAGATGTTTTGGGGATGTTTTGCTGCCTCTGGCACTGGATACCTTGACTGTGTGCAAGGCATCATGAAATCTGAATACTACCAAAAGATATTGGGGCGCAATGTAGGGCCCAGTGTCAGAAAGCTGGGTCTGCGTCAGAGGTCATGGGTGTTCCAGCAGGACAATGACCCCAAACATACCTCTAAAAGCACCCAGAAACTGTTGAAGACAAAGCGCTGGAGAGTTCTGAAGTGGCCAGCAATGCGTCCGGATCTAAATCTGATTGAACACTTATGGGGAGATCTTAAAATTGCTGTTGGGAGAAGGTGCCATTCAAATCTGAGAAACCTTGAGCAGTTTGCACAAGAAGAGTGGTCGGAAATTCCAGTTGAGAGGTGTAACAAGCTTGTTGATGGTTATAGGAAGCGTGTGTGAAATGATATCAGATTTGGCTTTTTTTCTCTGTTTTTTTGTGTTGTTCCAATGCACATAAAGGAAATAAACATGTGTATACCAAAACATTTGCAATTGCAACAATTTTCTGGGAGAAATGGTGCATTTTCAAGGAAAATTCCAGGGGGGCGCACACACACACACACAGAGAGAGAGACAGAGAGAGAGAGAGAGAGAGAGAGAGAGAGAGAGAGAACAAAAGTGATCAAGGTTATTTCAAGTGTGCTTTCATTAAAGTAAAATTTTGTGACAAAGCAAAAAACATTTTAAATATAAAAAAAAAAAAGAAACAACTAAAGCCTAATTTCAACTGTGAGGTTTGGATGTGACAGTATAAACATTTAGGGCACAATATTGATGCTTAGTCAAAGTTTTCCACTAAGTGAAAAAATCCTGAAGTATACCATTTTTTACAGAGAATGCTAGAAGTCTCCACCTGTTAGCTGAAGTGTACCAAAATACAGGTTATACATTGCAACAACTACCCTAAATATATTGATCTTAGATTGCATAAAGCAAAAGAAATTCAATCCAAGACAAATGCCCTATTAACTGAAATGATGTAGCAAGTCGAAATAGCTTTAAAAAAAAGGCCAATGAACACTTCTGATGAAACTACTGAAAAATTAGCAAAACAAGCTACTGAGTTGTGGCAGATGGTCAGGGTACGTCTATAATGGAAGGATCATGGGAGAGACAGCGATCGGGGCATAATCTCCCCTGGAACGCTAGAGGGCAGCCCCCAGGTTGCTGCAGCACCATGGGCTCCCACAGGACTTGATGGAAGTTGGACTTTAGCACACCCCGGTTGGGTCTTGTGGGTGCCACCAGGGGGTGCTTTAGGAAATGTAGAGCCCTTTATTGCAGCTCTTCCACCATACCCAGAAGTGCTGCTGGAAGGAGAATAAGAAAAAATAAACGTGTGTGCTGAACTTGTGTCCTGCGTCTGTCTTTTTATAATTTAAGCAAAATACACTAGCTTACATCAGAAAGATTATCCATTAATTGTAAAAAGAGTAAATACAATTTTTAAATCAAAATGTTATTGACCTTGTAGATGTTGATATGCATTTGAAAATACACTGCACTGTCATGTGAATCTGAAAGGTTTCATCTAGCATGGCAAGGCCAGAAAGTAATGGTGAAAGAAATAGGGCAGTAAATCACAATACTGGTAGCTTAAACTATAGCTATTGTTTTCACATCCTTACACTAATATATAGAGTGAGACATGGCCAAAACCATACATATCCTATCAGCTAAATCAGTGAAATAAACAAAATCCTCAATGACCTTACTTGTTTGAAAGCCAACTCACTTCCATTATTCTATTATAAAATAAATGTGAAGTGTCTGATACCTGTGTAACAGGTTGTGTTGCCGTAGGAAAACCTGTGACTACGCTAACAGCAGTAGAGCCATCAGATTGACTTTCTATCTGTCCATCAGATACCTGAATGACACGATAGGTAACCTTTAGGAAGAAAAAGAATAAAGAGAGGAGAAAAGTTATACAAAAAAGAAAAAAAAAATTAAACATTAATTCTTGTAGCTGAAGTAAATTAACCATCCTTAATCCTATAAATAACTTTCACCATTATTCATGAAGAAAAAACCTGGTCAATTAACTTCTACAAACGCAAACAACTTTGCATAAATACCAAAATAAATTCCTTTAATATTTTAAGAATTTATACCAACACAATGATTATATATGATTCACAAAAATATTTCTCCTCCTGCCCTGTTTCATTTTATACATTAAACTGAATGATCAAAAATTAATGAGCCACTATTGAGTACTAAACTATGATCAGCCATAACTAAAAGACACCATCAAATTAGTATTGCCAAGACTTGGATTTGACTGTACTCTATACAGGACACAGTTGCAATAGTTTCAAACGAATAAATTGTTTCCTTCTTCCATACCCAAAACTTAGCTACACTGTTACGTTTGAAGAGGATCTGCTCTTCATTTGACAATGATGAAGACAATCACATGTGTCAGTTTCCTTGGGTAACAGATTGCAAACCTGACCTGGACTCCACAACTCAGTCCACAGGGATGCTGGTACAGTAACTGGTTTATTTAAAGGACAGTTGCATTAAAAACCCTTTGCAAAACATTGCATAATGTTTTATGTTTTATTGAGTTCCCTGTATTTTCCTTCAAGTTACTTTGCATCCCATATCCTAAATTGTATGGGAGCAGGCACAAGAAAAATTCCAATTATTATTGTATGAAATGACAAAACACACCTATGGACTTTTCATTATTAAAATATAATCAACATTTTGGACCAAAAAAAAAAAAAATATATATAGGCATTTGGGAGTGTGGGGAAAAAAATATGATGGCACAATATAATGGAGTCAAACTATTCAATTAAAAGCATTACTTTACCTGGACTTAAAACCCAAAAGAGTAGGTCTTAGATTTGCAACTATACTAATCTATTTAGTCTAATAAAAGTTTTTTACCATATAAAGGAAGGACCATATCAAAAGACATCATTAAAAAGCTCCATCATGGAACCTACAGTGTATTTTAGGGCACATCAGATCATACCAATGGCAACAACTATGGAAAAAAGGACACCTCAGTGCTCTCAAAATAAATCACGGTATTGGTTTGAGTGGTTTATGGAAATGTATGTAGAGCAAGCACCAGTATTGCTGCGTTGATCTATCTAAAGCCCTCTTAACAAAAACACTGAGAGGATACAGTTCCCCCTACCTGCCCCCCAGAGGTCTCTGTCTTGAAGAGGTATTTGATTGGCTGTTCTGAGGTAAAAGTGGCGGCTGACTGAATTGCGGCAATGGCAGACGGATCTTCGGCTGTAGCTACTGAACCTGTTAAAAATGCAAAGGCACAACTTTAACACATTTATGAAAAAATACAAAATATGATGAAAGGCATCGCAAGAGAACACTGGGCTTGAAATGCCTCTTGCATGCAATACAGGATGAATTACATATTTATTTAGCAGGAAAAACCAGGAACACATTTACAGCCTGAAGTAATGCTTTATGCTCTGCTCATGGCTAAATGAAATATGAGAGATATGGGATTCCCAGCAGGAAATTTCTTGTAAACACTCTTATTATAAGTAGTAGGTACTAGTGGGGGAAAAAAATACAACTTTTGATACCTTAGTTTATCAAGTTGATATGTTACACTGACCCTGGCATCATTTAAGTTTTTTTAAAAAAAATAAATAAATAAAGTCAGGTCTGCCAGAAATGACATTTCATAGTGGCAGTGTATCTGGGAAGATGTAATATCCTTACAACTCATTTTGTTGTCATTTTAAAAATAGCCGATCTTTGTTTTTCTGCAGAATGTTCAGCAAGTCAATAGTCACCTCTCTTTTCGCCCAAAACTTCAACTGGAAATAAACAAGTAGAGAATGATCCGGAAAGGTTTAACATTAGAAATGGCAATTCTGAAAACTCAGAACATACTTCAAAAGAGTGGTCAATCCCTTCCCTTGTTTTTTTATGTACATGAGTTCTTTCATTTTACATACACATATGCATTGTTTTGCTGCTAACTTTACACATATCCCTTTGAAGCTCCAATGCCTCAAATTTTGCTTGTACCACCTTAAGTTCTCGGCTGATTGCACTTCATGTCATATATGAAAATAAACCATAAATGCAAAAAAAAGTCAACATTGCTGAAAGGAAGTTTCTCTGATAAAAGTCACAGCAATTAACAAAGCAAAATATAATTCAGTGTTCTCCCTAGCATCTTTTAGCAGGGCCCTCCGCCCGGCTAATTTAGTTGAACGCCCGGCTGTCATCTCGCATGACATTGTGAGATGACAGCCGCAGATCTAATGATCTGCAGAGAGGGTAAGGGACGAGCGGGCGGGTGGGCAAATATTTTAGAAGTAGGATTGCAAGTTGCGAGGTGCTAAAACTAATAGCAGGGATGAGGCAGAGTGGAGTTCACAAGCAAAGAGTATGGGGAGGTGTACATGGTAATAGCAGAGGCAGAGCAGTTTAATTAAAGTAGCAAGGAGTATGGAGAGGTGGGCAGGTGAGAGGAGGCTGTACATGCTAACAGCGGGAGCAGAGAGGCACTTCACAAGCAAAGAGGATGACTGATAAAATAAAAAACACTTGTGAAACCAGCCTATCAGATATCAGGCGTCAGGAATTGACGTCTCGGTTCTCAGTGTCAGTGCAGTCTGTGTAGTGCTGCTAAGCTTATGTCGAGAATAAAGTTGACATTTCCACTTTATTCTCTCCGTTTACCTCGAGATTAAAGTCGACATGTTGACTATTCTTGTAGTTTGTCATTAAAGTAGAACATCGTAAACTAAACTTCATCTTAAAATGAATATTTAATTTACTAGATTTTCTCAAACCCCGTCATAAATTATGTAGCTCATGAAATACTTTGTGTTTTCGTGTGGTGATCCCTCCCGGTGCCTCCTCAGTGCAAGCGGAAGTCCATTTAAGAAGCGCGTAGTGATTAACAACTCGGTCGGGGAACACTTAACACAAAGCATTTAATGCACTACACTACCTTATGACGGGGTTTGAGAAAATCTAGAAAATTAAATATTGATTTTAAGATGAAGTTTAGTTTACGACATTCTACTTTAATGACAAAATAAATTATGAGAATAAAGTGGAAATGTCAACTTTAATCTCGACATAAACGGCGAGAATAAAGTGGAAATGTCGAGAATAAAGTCAACATCTCGACTTTATTCTCAACATAAAATTTTATTTCTTCAATGTGCCCGTATTTTTTTTTCTTCACTGTGGCCCTAATACGCTTCCGTAGTTTTGTTAAAGTGACCCATCTGCCATTCCTTTTTTGTTCAGATCTTGGCCTGCCGTAGGGCAAGTGTGCATTGAATATCCAGCAGTCTCTCACTTTCTCACTCAAAAGTCTGATTCATAGGTACTTTTAATTTTTTCCAAACGGTTTACCAACATGAGCAAAAAAAAATGTTCAGAAAACAACACTGCTCAGTTATTTCAGAAAAGAGACGCCACAAACTAATGAAGGTGCAGCATCAACTCCTCATGTGGCAATTTCTGACAAAGACATTGCAGAAGCTGGTCCATCAGGGGAAATCTCTTCAGCACACACTCTGCCAATTGATAAATCTAAGCACCGCTTATTCGGCATAAACAAACAATGGTTTAAAGATTTTGATTGGCTAATGGTCAAAGAAAATGGTATGTAGTGCTCATTGTGCATGAAATATTCAAACAGACATCCCCCAAGGCAGGAGTTACCTTGGGTAAACGTGCCATGCACAAGAATTTGAAAAGAAAGCTTGCTGGACCATGAAAAAAGTAAAACGCACATTGAGTCTTCTGCTGACCTTTTAGGAAAGTGTTTACTAGAGCAAACTGGAATCGGTCAAATTGAAAGATCTGTATCTGTGTTAAATAACTTACAGAGAGATGCCTTTGTGGGAGCTTTAAGATCCATGTATTGGTTGGCAAAAAATGAGTTGCCACATACAACGCTATTTGAAAAGCTGTTGGAACACTGAAGAAACGGGTTGTTCCTTTTCTAGGAAGAAGAATAAATATTTAACTGAAGACACCTTCTGCATATGCAAGTTGGCTTTGAAGAATATTTCTTAATTTTTTTTCATTGTTTTCACTTTTCTTCCCGACAGCGACAATACTTGCGCCTCTTGGTTTTTATTTAAAATTTTTGTTAGGATTACAGAATCCTTAATTGGATACTTCTTAAATTTAATAAAAAAATATTCTGGCACAAGTGTCAAACCTTAAAAAAGGAAGTCATATTGACCATTGAAAAATAATTATTAATAATTAACTAATAAAAATAGTGCACATTTAAATTTTCCCCACCACTTAATTTCCCCATCTCGTCTCACACGGCTACTTTTCATGCCACCTGGCTGGAAAAAATTTCTGGGGAGAACACTGTAATTTATGTGATGGGTGCATTTCAGGGGGAGGTGTATAAACATTTTTAATAAGTAAAAATGAGGACATAGTTATTTCGATTGTAAACCACAAAGCGACTGAAATTAACTATAGGAGTGGAATGACCTGCTCTCAACTTTGTGCATTTAAGACACTACTGATGCACCCATAAATTTTCAAGTGTTACCTTTGTTAAAACTCCAGTTGTCATGTTTTAAACTAAGAGTTTGAGTCATAAGTACATCCCACAAAGACACATCTTTGTTTTTCTTTGAAATACAGTATTTATAATACAAAAAAAAGTTAATCCAAAATTGGACAATGTTCTCTACAACTGGGCACACAATATAGGATTATTTATTTTCTTGGCTAATTTGGCACAAAAGGTTTTGTCAGCACTATGTACCAGTGTAGTTAGTGAAGGGTTTTTTAGTGAAGCTATAGATAAGAGAAAAAAACAGATTTATGATAGTATCGATTTTTTTTTTCCCTCTAAAAGAATGGGCCCCTTTTGAAAGGTTAATTAAGAAAGATATTTATTTCAATTGCCAAAAAAATTACGGTGCCATTTTTTTTTTTTAATTGAAATCTAATTTTGTTAAGATTGTTTGTACCTCTTGTTGGCTAAATATTAAAAACATTATTTGCAAAAATCATTATTTTAATAAATATAAAAATAATGTTTACTGTGTTTCGTTAAATAAAAGTGTATGCTTCTCATATTTGCTCTTGGAAATGTAGCATTAGTCTTTTCTTCCTAATAAAAGTACTCATTCAGTACTAGGTGTCAGCCTAAAGTGCTTATTAAATACTCTGTGTCAGCTGTCAAAAAATAGTACTAGTACATCCCTACTGTTAACTTTGAGTCACAAAGAATAGACAGACAGCACAAGTGGTGAAGCTGTAATTTGCAAAGTGGGTTGGCAAGCAATAATTCTGAGAAAATACAAAATGAATCTCCATTTTTTTGAGGAGTTCATTCTAACTTTCTATTTGGGAATGGAAATGAACAAAGAACATTTGCAAAACTGAAAGGAAAAAGAAAAAATTAACCATTCTGGATGCAAGTTGAGATTCTTCAGCATCCATTCTTCACATAGCAAAAATCAACCACAACATATGTACATACCAAGTATACCAATATCACAGATGCAGCCCCTAACTGACAAGTAAACAGTGACTATAGTGAGTTGATAGGATGTAAGGAGAAATACTCAAAGCATGCATAGCAGCAGACTGTATAATTCATAACACAAAAAGTACAAAATGGAAACAAAGGCAGGTGAAACATGGTATACAACATCAAATAATTTCACCAACAACTCATAATGAAAGCAAAATACAAAATAGCATAAATTGTAATAACATTTATAAGTCTCAGGTTTTTTTTTTTAAAGAAATTGTCCAGTTCTCTGTATTTTTTTAATCGCCTGTGCTGTGAATCAGTCATTTTTTTCTCTTTGTTGATGAGTCCATTACGACCTAGTAAACTATTTATTTAACTATATGTGAGAACCCACACCACAAAATCTTTTTACAATGAATAAAACAATGTAATAAACCAATTTTTGATATAGGAAAACAGTTGCCTAAAGTGAAAAAGAAAGCAACAGAAAAGAGCACTGTCTGATGTGTTCCATCCCATGTAGGGTTTCAAGGAACCAAAGTCCATCCCACAAGCATTGAGGGATAGAAAAAGCCCTAGCCAATACATCACTGGAGATACTAGTGTACAGTCCTATACTGGGGTTAGTTTAGAATAGCCAATTAACCTAACCTGCACATCTTCTGGGATGTAGCTAGTGAGTTGATTAAATTAAATTCCGTTCTACCACCCGGAAAATAAATACGGTATAGCCAAGTTGTTTTTATTTACTTATTTTTTTCTAATGACCACATTAACTAGGAAAGTATAGGATAAGAAAATACTTATACTGCATATACTGTAACTTACCTAATGAAACCGAGACAAAGGGCTCACTCTGAAGACCAGGATCACCTCTATCTTGATCAAGTGAAAATCATAGTTCAAGTTAAAAAATATGATCCCCTCACAAGTGTTCATTGCAATGTAGTGGCTTCTCTCTTGTAATTCTCTCTTGTATTTAAACCTGTGTACCTCATATAATGTAGTGAATAATGTGTGTACTTTTCTGAATAATGCAACTGAGTGGAATTCTATCATCATAATTCAAGTGGTTTGCTCTTTCACTACATTTAGACCAGATCATTTAAATATATGCTTGTTATGCTCCTTTGTTGCATCAAAATGAACTGCCAAACTGTCCTCAAACAATGTCAGTAAGAAGGAATACAAAAGACATTAAAACCAACTTAATAATTTTAAAATTATTCATCTATAGACTTTCAGGATACCCTCGGCAGTAAAAGCAACATCTAGTAAGTATATAAGCAGATGTAAAATAATCCTGCAAGACTAGTGGCAATAAATTAAAACTTGACAAGGTGTTAAACAGGTGATCTGATAAGAAACTGGATTACTAGTGAAATATTAAAACATACCTATTTGAAATTAAAGGGATCTTTTAACCTATTTTCTCTCTTACCCTCCTCAACCACGGGTCCACTTCCATCTGAATCTGGACTTTTTTGCTGACTAAAAAAAAAACCAACAAAAAAAATAGTCAATCTATATACATATATAGTAGGCCTCATTCACACAATTTCAATAGTACTTAGAATAATAAACAAAAAGAAAAAAGGTGCAATGCTAAGTTATGTTTACATTATTTGGAGAAAAAAATATAAAATGGGATGTACAGTGAGGAATGAATAGAACCAGCAATTTTTTGGGATTGATTTGGTTATTGACCAATCATAAATTCAAGAAAGGAGAGCTGGTAGAAGTGCTTGACTCAATTTATTAAATTAAATTAAAAAGAGCTGTAGAACTGTCAGACTATGGGATGCAACAAAATGCATTTCTCAGTATTTTCTAAACATCATTTACATGTTTTTCTTAATAGAATCATATTTCCATTTTTGTTCAACACAAAACATACACTTGAAAGTTTTATGAAAAAAATGTATCAAATTGCACTACAATTTCCAATATGTTCATACACATATACTGAAAGAGTCTTCCAAAATGTTACATTGTATTTAACCTTTGTACAGTCCTTAATGTTACTGTGAAAGCCCCCTAAAAGACCAAGCTCACCCACAAGTGCTGAAATACTTTGTTTTTCATAGGGCTATAAAGCAATCTGGTGTCAATAATGATACTGTTTGTATGTCATACAGGGTAGGATTCAAAAGTAATGAGCCTAATTTTGTTCTGACGCGAACGTACCTCGCCGCGCGCCCCACTTGCCAGCGACGGCGGGTGTTGGCTTCACAACACAACGGAGCTCCTACCGCTCCGAGCTTTCGGAGCGGTAGGATCAGCCTTGACGGGAACCCCTGTGCGGTAGTGCGTTACACGGCGGAATGGAAAGTTCGTTAGAACAACGGTACGCATTGAAGACGAAGACCATGCTCATTGCCTTCTTCGGAGTAAAGGGGATCATCCACTACGAGTTTGTCCCGCAAGGACAGACCGTGAATGCTGCTTACTACTTGGAAGTCCTGAAAAGGCTGAAAAGAAGCGTCGCGCGCAAGCAAAGGGACATCAAGGACAGCTGGAAGCTTCACCATGATAATGCGCCCAGCCACACCGCCTTCATCGTGAGCACCTACCTGGCCCGGGTGAACGTTCCGGTGGTCCCCCAGCCTCCCTACAGTCCGGACGTGTCGCCTTCTGACTTCTTCTTGTTTCCGCGCTTAAAATCAGCGCTGAAAGGAAAACGCTTCGACTCGATCGAGGACATCCAAGCAAATGTCAAGGCAGCCCTTGCAGCCATCCCGGAACAGGCCTACGTGGACGCCTTCGAGTCATGGAAAAGCCGCCTACAAAAGTGTATTGATGCAGGAGGTGCCTATTTTGAAGACTATTAATTAGTTGTACCGATTTGCTCAATAAATTTGTCTTTTTAAACAAAGGCTCATTACTTTTGAATCCTACCCTGTAGAGCTTCATCTTTTCTCCTTTGTAGAAACACTGTGGATAACACAGCCAAACCAAAGCTGTGGAGTTTTCGACTGACATTCTGAACACTGGGTGGAGTTTCCATATATTGGATACTCTAGTTTTCTTCTAAGATACTCATTATGTTGAATGGTACCTTTAAACTGGCCCTGTATAAATGAGTTTTGGTGTATAAGCTGGTGAACTGGTGTCCTAAAAAAAGGATGTTTTCCGCTTTGCATACAATGATACACAGATAAGACCTAGATAACACCCAGAGTTGTAACACAGTACTGGAAACATTCTTCAGTAATTAAGCTTTGGATAGTGATGTGTGACGGCTTGCTACATTTTAAAAGTACGTTTTTGCTTTATATAAAAATAAATAAATAAAGTAGCCCTCTTAAATGAGTATAATAGCAAAAGCTTGCAAAATCTGAAACTAAACAGAATACAATTAGAAAATGAAACCAGGTATAAATTAGCTAATACTCAAGTAAGATGCAATATGAGCAACTCTGAACCAAAAAGAATTATGAAGAACAACAAAGTGAGCAAGTAAAAGTTTACTTTGAAGGCAAAGTGTAAAACATAAATTATATCATAATAAGCATTTATAGCAGAACAAGCAACTGTACAGGGTACAGGACAGTAGTGGCTAGAGGCCTGGAGGAAACTGAAAGTAACTCTAAAGTGCAGAAAAAGGTTAAAATAAATTATATACAGTGCATCCGGAAAGTATTCACAGTGCATCACTTTTTCCACATTTTGTTATGTTACAGCTTTATTCCAAAATGGATTAAATTCATTTTTTTCCTCAGAATTCTACACACAACACCCCATAATGACAATGTGAAAAAAGTTTACTTGAGGTTTTTGCAAATTTATTAAAAATAAAAAAACTGAGAAATCACATTTACATAAGTATTCACATCCTTTGCTCAATACTTTGTCGATGCACCTTTGGCAGCAATTACAGCCTCAAGTCTTTTTGAATATGATGCCACAAGCTTGGCACACATATCCTTGGCCAGTTTCACCCATTCCTCTTTGCAGCACCTCTCAAGCTCCATCAGGTTGGATGGGAAGCGTCGGTGCACAGCCATTTTAAGATCTCTCCAGAGATGTTCAATCGGATTCAAGTCTGGGCTCTGGCTGGGCCACTCAAGGACATTCACAGAGTTGTCCTGAAGCCACTCCTTTGATATCTTGGCTGTATGCTTAGGGTCGTTGTCCTGCTGAAAGATGAACCGTTGCCCCAGTCTGAGGTCAAGAGCGCTCTGGAGCAGGTTTTCATCCAGGATGTCTCTGTACATTGCTGCAGTCATCTTTCCCTTTATCCTGACTAGTCTCCCAGTCCCAGCCGCTGAAAAATATCCCCACAGCTTGATGCTGCCACCACCATGCTTCACTGTATGGATGGTATTGGCCTGGTTTCCTCCAAACGTGACGCCTGCCATTCACACCAAAGAGTTCAATCTTTGTCTCATCAGATCAGAGAATTTTCTTTCTCATGGTCTGAGAGTCCTTCAGGTGCCTTTTGGCAAACGCCAGGCGGGCTGCCATGTGCCTTTTACTAAGGAGTGGCTTCCGTCTGGCCACTCTACCATACAGGCCTGATTTGTGGATTGCTGCAGAGATGGTTGTCCTTCTGGAAGGTTCTCCTCTCTCCACAGAGGACCTCTGGAGCTCTGACAGAGTGACCATCGGGTTCTTGGTCACCTCCCTGACTAAGGCCCTTCTCCCTCGATCGCTCAGTTTAGATGGCCGGCCAGCTCTAGGAAGAGTCCTGGTGGTTTCAAACTTCTTCCACTTACGGATGATGGAGGCCACTGTGCTCATTGGGACCTTCAAAGCAGCAGAAATTTTTCTGTAACCTTCCCCAAATTTGTGCCTCGAGACAATCCTGTCTCAGAGGTCTACAGACAATTCCTTTGATTTAATGCTTGGTTTGTGCTCTGACATGAACAGTCAACTGTGGGACCTTATATAGACAGGTGTGTGCCTTTCCAAATCATGTCCAATTAACTGAATTTACCACAGGTGGACTCCAATTAAGCTGCAGAAACATCTCAAGGATGATCAGGGGAAACAGGATGCACATGAGCTCAATTTTGAGCTTCATGGCAAAGGCTGTGAACTCTTATGTACATGTGCTTTCTCAGTTTTTTTAATTTTAATAAATTTGCAAAAACCTCAAGTAAACTTTTTTCACGTTGTCATTATGGGGTGTTGTGTGTAGAATTCTGAGGAAAAAATTAATTTAATCCATTTTGGAATAAGGCTGTAACATAACAAAATGTGGAAAAAGTGATGCGCTGTGAATACTTTCCGGATGCACTGTATATTATATATATATATGGAAGAGAAGGTCTGTGATACGGTTTGCATATTTGCAGCTGGAGATCCACAAAGGGAGAAAAAATGAATCACGTATATATATGACATACCCAAACCTGTCATATCTGATGAACAACATTTTTCAAGATCTAAAGCTAATAATTCAAATTTTACAGCAGGTTCTGGGTTGAGGAAGGTGGTTGGGCATAAGCCTAGAGTTATTCTGGCGGATGATAACTTGGCCTCTTTGGCAGCCGTGGGGAGGCCGGGATGGTTGTTGAATTTGGCACAGGGGCAAACGATTGAACAATGTATGGACTGGGTGAAACGCACTAATGACGTGTTGGCCGACAATGTTGTGGCATTATTAGGCCTGAACAACATTGTAAATGACAGGCACCCAATCTAATTTTAAGAGTAGGGACCCAGAAGTAAACCAGCCCAAACCCCACAAACATTAAGATAAGGATTTGGGGCAGGCCGATATACATATACAGTGATACCTTGAGATACGAGTGCCCCAATGTACGAGTTTTTTGAGATACGAGCCGTCACTAGGTCGATTTTTTGTCTTGAGTTACGACCCAAAATTTGAAATACGAGCCATCAAAGAGCTTGTCCCCGCACATTCCGAGGAACTGACGACAGAGGAGTTGACGGAACTACATACGCAGCAACATACGGAGGTTCTGCAGGAGATCGGTATTGCAGAGGAGGTTATCTCTTAAAGTGAGATAAAGGAAGTGTTTGCAATGTGGGAAAAAGTTTTGAACTTTAAAGAAAAGAAACACCCTGAAAAAATTACAACTGATCATACAGCTGCACTATTTAATGACACTTGCCTAACGCCTGACTTTATTGAAATGAAACTGAACTTGCAGCTGCGCTATTTAATTTCACTTGCCTAACGCCTGACTTTATTGAAAAGAAACTGAACTTGAAGCGGCGCTATTTAATGACACTTGCTTAACACCTGACTTTATTGAAATGAAACTGAACATGCAGCGGCGCTATTTAATTTCACTTGCCTAACGCCTGACTTTACTGAAAAGAAACTGAACGTACAGCCACGTTATTTAATGACACTTGCCTAACGCCTGACTTTATTGAAAAGAAACTGAACGTGCAGCCGCGCTACTTAATAACACTTGCCTAACGCCTGACTTTACTGAAAAGAAACTGAACGTGCAGCCGCGTTATTTAATGACACTTGCCTAACGCCTGACTTTACTGAAAAGAAACTGAACATGCAGCCGCGCTATTTAATGACACTTGCCTAACGCCTGACTTTACTGAGAAGAAACTGAACGTGCAACCGCGCTATTTAGTAACACTTGCCTAACGCCTGACTTTATTGAAAAGAAACTGAACGTGCAGCCGCGCTATTTAATGACATTTGCCTAACGCCTGACTTTATTGAAAAGAAACTGAACTTGCAGCCGCGCTATTTAATATCACTTGCCTAACGCTTGACTTTATTGAAAAGAAACTGAAAGTGCAGCCGTGCTATTTAATGATACTTGCCTAACTCATTTCAGAAACATTCTAAAGGGGAGGACTAAACAAAGCTCCTTGGACAGGTTTCTATTGAAACGCCCTGCGAATGAAAGTGATGACAGAGTGGCAAAAAAGAAAAAAACTAGTGAAGAAGAAAATTAAGTTAAGCAAAAGTGAAGTGAAAGAAAAAACATTACAATACGCTAATCGGCTTTGCCAACGTCTGTTTATTTCTTTAGGTTCTCTTTTATGTATTAGGTTTTATTTTGTTTGTATACAATATTTGTTCATTATAAATACATTTTTCTTATGTTGAAAACATTTAACAAAAAAATGGGGTGGTTTTTTTGGGGGCTGGCACGAATTAATCTCATTTCAATGGGGAAAATTAATTTGAGATACAAGCATTTTGACTTACGAGCTCGGTCATGGAACGAATTACACTCTTATCTCAAGGTATCACTGTATATATATATAAGCATGCATATTTATATATATATATATATATATATATATATATATATATTTTATATATATGCATCTACTATTGCAACATTCCCTTTGATTTTTGGATTCATAAAAAAAAAAAAAAAAACAGTATTCTGGTAGCATGTATTTGGGAGATATACCAAATAGTACAGTGAGATCAGTATTACTGAACTTTAATAGAAAAAAATGAGAACTGTTGATATTTAATGACAATTTACAGTAGTTAAAGATATAGTGAACACGGGATGAGTCTCCAACCCAGAGAGGAAGTCACAGGTGAACCACTGGTACAGGACACTGCAGGAAGTAAAAATACAGGGTGAGCCTAAATGAAGTACCGCATTTCTCATGGTCACTGCACAAAGTACAGGCAGTAGAGTGGGCTGGGGTGGGGGGTCCTTTGATAGACGATCCCTTGTAGTTTTCAGTGAGCAATATGTCTTGGTCCAGTGTACACCATGCTTTCACTGTTGAAGCGTTCTACAAAACAGCGGATCCATCATCACTACGCAACAAGCCTTCCAAACACACTTCACTATTCCTCCTAATGCTGATGTCTCAAATCAGAAAAGAATTCTTCAGTGAGCTGCTAAATTTAGACAGACGGGTACAACATTGAACAGAAAATCTCCAGGCCGTCCTCAGACTGCACTAACGTCTGAAAACATTCAAGCTGTAAGGGCATCAATTTTGTAGACTCCTAGACGTTCAGCATGCAAACATGCTTCTACCTTAGTCATTTCCAACACATCTTTGAGGAGGATTTTGCATGAGGACTTTAATGTCCATCCATACAAAATGATGGTACAGCAGGAACTCACTGAGAGAGACTGGGAGAGTTGCAGAGAGTTGTGCACGTTCATTCAGCAAACCATTCATCGAGATGCCATTGTCATGTGCAGCAAGAAGGCACATTTCCCTTTGAATGGGAGGGGTTTTTGGGGGGGAAGCAACAGTCACTGTCACTTCAGAACGTTACATTGAAATGCTAGAGAACATTTTACAGCCCAAACTGGAAGATATGGTGGATGCCTGTTTTCAACAGGATGGAGCAACAACTCATACGGTGCAGTGATCCATGCAAGTTTTGCAGGAGATGTTTCCAGGGAAGCTGATTTCCCTACGCGGCGATGTCGGATGGCCTTCACGTTCAGCTGATCTCAGTCTGTGCAATTTCTTCTTGTGCGGCTAACTCAAGTTGAAGGTATACACACACCAACCTCAAAACTTTGAAGCCCTCAAGGACACTATTCCCCTTGAAATGGCTGAATGAGACGATTTGTGAACGGTCGCAAGACTTGAAGACTAACGCTAAAGATGGCCACCACCATGAAGACATCACTTTAAAACAAAGTGAAAAAAATCTATTTTGTATACCCTTTCTTGTGTCATAACAAAATGTATTTTATCTTGTAGCGTTTTTTTTGTAGAAAAAAAGTTTGAAATGTGGTACTTCTTTTTGGCTCACCCTGTATAACACTTTCCAAGGTCATTTAACCCCAGGCGTTTCCTCCGGGCACTCCGGTTTCCTCCCACAGTCCAAAGACATGCAGGTTAGGTGGATTGGCGATTCTAAATTGGCCCTAGTGTGTGCTTGGTGTGTGGGTGTGTTTGTGTGTGTCCTGCGGTGGGTTGGCACCCTGCCCAGGATTGGTTCCCTGCCTTGTGCCCTGTGTTGGCTGGGATTGGCTCCAGCAGACCCCCGTGACCCTGTGTTCGGATTCAGCGGGTTGGAAAATGGATGGATGGATTTAACCCCAGGCTACTAAGCATGTTGCAGATCTAAAGGTTGATCTTGACACCTTTGGGGGTCTACACAGCAGCACTGAGAAACCTAGTCAGGTCACATCATATCCCACTCCAAGAGACAGAAAAAACTGTTCACAAAGGACTGAAATATTAAACAGAAAGTCACAGAGTCTTGTACAATGTACTTGCTTGGTGCCCAGGTAGGACAAGGTCTTCAGCATAAGCTGTTCAGAGCTGGGATTTAACCAGCTTTTCATGCACATGACAAACTGACAGAGCAAAAGAAAAATGTCAAAGGCAGAAAAAAATATTTTTGTCTACCAGGTTGTATTATGCAATAATGCAAGAACGAGTGAGATAAGTCAGAAAATTCAAAATGTGTAAAAGATGGACACAAGTTTAAAAAGAATCCAGGATGCCATTTAGGACACCTGATAACTGTACCAAAAGAAGAGCATATGCTGGAACAAAATATGTACTGACTTGTTGAGAAGGCATATGCACAAATTATGTAGGCCAGTTTAAACTACAAACAGTATGGTAAGAGAGCTAAGGCAGATAGGTTTTAATAGCTTGAAGTTATTAACACTAGAATTACCAGAGCCTACGAAAAAACTTGTATATCCGGCCCACCTTAAATCGCTTCTTAAATCCGTTCACACCTCTCCGCCAGCATCCTTTGTCCTCTAAATGTGCTGATAAAAGACAAGCTGCCAGCAGCCGGCTATTCCATCCCCCCACCGACTTAGAACGTGAGTGAAGTTTTCCCAGCTCACGCCTTGATTGATTATGTGGGAGTGAAGTGGAGTTTTACAGTGGAAATAAGAGGTCATTATTCTAAAGTAATCTGTGTAAACACATTGTTAAAACAGAAACTTTTTCATATTTTAGTAATAAATGTTACAAAATGTAGTAGGCATAAACTATAGAATATATAAAGCCCGAGTTCCAAAGATCAAATAAACACTTTCACAAAAGCTTCAAGAATGATTCAACAGCTTCTGTGGTGTAGCGCATTAAGATTTGCCTCTTAGCGCAGAGCAGCTTTTCCTTGCCTCACAGACCTGAGTTCGATTCCCCGCTGGGGATGAAGTGTTGCTTTTTTTTTCTTTTCTTTTAAACCTCAAACGGACATAAAATTTATACATTGGTATGCACTGTCAGTTACTGAGATCGTTATATTTTCATGTGGGAGGCTCCTTTTCAAATATTTTTTTAACAATTGAGACTGCAATTAACAGGAACAACTGTCCTTATAACTGTTATTTTTAAGATCCATAACACACAGACAGACAGAGCACTGCGTAATAGAGAGACAGACAGGCAGAGAAGTCACTAGATATAGAAATAAACAGGGAAGCCACGTGTACTGAAAGAAAAAAAGAACAACATGTGCGTTGTCCCTGACTCTCTAAGTAAGATCGGGGGAGGGGTGATGTTAGAGTGCCTGTGCTTATTCAGTGCAGCAGGGACAACGCACATGTTGCTCTTTTTTTCTTTCAGTACACGTGGCTTCCCTGTTTATTTATATATCTAGTGACTTCTCTGCCTGTCTGTGTCTCTATTACGCAGTGCTCTGTCTGGCTGTGTGTTATGGATCTTAAAAATAAGTTATAAGGACAGTTGTTCCTGTTAATTGCAGTCTCAATTGTTAAAAAAATATTTGAAAAGGAGCCTCCCACATGAAAATATAACGATCTCAGTAACTGACAGTGCATACCAATGTATAAATTTTATGTCCGTTTGAGGTTTAAAAGAAAAGAAAAAAAAAAAAGCAACACTTCATCCCCAGCGGGGAATCGAACTCAGGTCTGTGAGGCAAGGAAAAGCTGCTCTGCGCTAAGAAGCAAATCTTAACGCGCTACGCCACAGAAGCTGTTGAATCATTCTTGAAGCTTTTGTGAAAGTGTTTATTTGATCTTTGGAACTCGGGCTTTATATATTCTATAGTTTATGCCTACTACATTTTGTAACATTTATTACTAAAATATGAAAAAGTTTCTGTTTTAACAATGTGTTTACACAGATTACTTTAGAATAATGACCTCTTATTTCCACTGTAAAACTCCACTTCACTCCCACATAATCAATCAAGGCGTGAGCTGGGAAAACTTCGCTCACGTTCTAAGTCGGTGGGGGGATGGAATAGCCGGCTGCTGGCAGCTTGTCTTTTATCAGCACATTTAGAGGACAAAGGATGCTGGCGGAGAGGTGTGAACGGATTTAAGAAGCGATTTAAGGTGGGCCGGATATACAAATTTTTTCGTAGGCTCTGGTAATTCTAGTGTTAAACAGTATTCTGGCAATGCACAAACTTGGTGGAGAAAAATAAAATTACTAATCAAAAGTGAATGACTTCTCAAAACTTTGGAGGGGTGGCAATATACTAAAAAAGAAACAAAAAGGACACTGCAATGGTAGAAAGACAGACCCAGCACTAGCATTTTTGCTGTCCAAGGCAAAGTTGTAAAAGGCAACCCACCAGCTCCTTTTCTCTGAATGGAATCATCACTGCCAGACCCATACATTGAAGCCTGGAGAAAGGACTGGGGAGAATGAAGTACGAAGGATTTGGATAAAAAAATTGCAATTTGAGAATGTTGCAGGTGGTGGTTGATTTGTTATAATAACATCTGTTAAAACCACTTAGTGACAATAAGGTAAGAAACTGAAAGGAAAATCGGAACAGTCTGATCCTAGACACATGTGGCAAGGTCTATGGACAATATCAGACTATAAAATTAGTACTCCCACCACGATGATCACCGACACCTCTCTGGCAGACAAACTTAAAAATTTCTACACATGCTTCGAAGTGAATGACGCCAACGTCAGCTGGCAGTCCAACATATCTATGGTAGAAGTACCGCTCAGAGAGGAAACAGCACTCACTTGATCAGAACATGATGTAAAGATAGCTTTTAGGAAAGAAATACCAGGATCGTAGCTGTCCAAATGGCATTCAAGAATGTGTTAAGATCTGTCCTGATCAACTTATCCCAGTGTTTACGATTTTTAACTTCCTGACAGGCAGACCCCAGGTGGATCTAGTGGGTTGCCACACTTCATCTCTCTCTCAGCACAAGGGATCAAAAGGGCTGTGTTTTGAGCCCTCTGCTGTACTCCCACTACAGATATGACTACACAGTTGTAAATGACTCTAACATCATTGTCAAGTTTGCCGATGACAAAGCTGTGGTAGGCCCGATATCTAACAATAATGAGCAGGCTTACCTGGAAGAAGTCTGTCACACTAGTGTCAGGACAATGGTCTACTCCCAAGTGTCAATAATACAAAGAAGCTGATTGTGGACTTTGGGAGAAAACAGCACAGGCACTACCACCCCTCAATATTAACTTCACTCGGGGAGAGAGAGTGGACAGTTTCAGATATCTAGAGGACCTAACCTGGTCCAAACACACCAACACCTTGGTAAAGAAGGCACAACAACATCTTTACCACCTCAGAGATTTCAGGCTAACTGCAGTTACTAAAGAACTTCTAGATATTGAAAGTATCCTCATAGGAAGCATCATTACTGCCTGGTTTGGTAAAGTCACACAGCACGACAGCTGAACTCAAAACTGGTTGTGCAATTACAAAATTCCATGACATCTTTACCAAGCAACATCAGACTAGAGCAAAGGAAATTATCTGAGGCACCAGCCATCCAAACAATGACCTCTTTCTGTTGTGTGGTGAGGTAAACACTACCGCTGCCTAAAGTCCAGATTACAGAGACTGAGGAGAAGTTTTTTCCCCACAGACCATCCACATCCTGAATAAGGAAAGTGTCTAGAAATACATGATGCCCTACTGTTAACTCTTTTTAATTATTTGTTTAGTGGTTATCACATTTATAATTCTATTGATGATTTTGACATTTATAGTCATGTACTATTATTGTCCTTTCATATTCTTCTTAAAAGCACAGTTATTGGAGTTGAGCAACTGAACATTTCACTATATACTGTACTGTATACATAATCTGTATGTATGTAACAAATAAAATTAGATTTTGATTTGATTTGTTTACAGGACTGGCTCAGTAAAATATACTCTTTAAGGGTGCCATTTCCGGAAACAAGTAGGAACTGGGGTATTAGCAGGCTTTAAAATTTATGTATAGCATTTAAAGCTTTTCACACATTATCACTTAAACTGCAATTATACACAATTTGGGTCAGTTACAGTGTGCTCTGAGCTGGGGATAATCCCATGTTGGTCTGGTCTTAGTAGGCCAGAAAAAGACAAACTATGAATGGGAATATTTGTATTGTAACGACTTGTACGGAGGCTGGTGCGTGAGTGAGGATGGCCCCACCCAGCTCCCTACTCCTGAAGTCCCGCAAATTGGTGCTACAACCGAACTATAATACTTAGTGTGATGAGAGAAGTCGTAAGATCAACTGGAATGTTCAAGTAAATTATTAAAAAACTGATCTAAATCCATTAAGTAGTTCATGTAAAGCAGACAGACATATTGTACAGACAGATTGATTTTATCTCTAGATATATATATATATATATATATATATATGTATCTATTAGATATAGATATATAGATATATATGTAGATATAGATAAGATATACAGTGGAACCTCGGTTTGCGAGTAACTTGGTTTACAAGTGTTTTGCAAGACGAGCAAAAATTTTTAATAAATTTTAACTTGATAAACGAGTGAGGTCTTGCAGTACGAGTAGTATGTATACGCTTTGTCTGCTGAACATCATGTGATCACAACTGAGCTGATGGTTCTTCTGTCTCTCTCGCTGCGGGATTGTGGGCAATCGTCTCCTATTCTCCGTCTGAGTCGGCGTGCCTCACTCATAGTAAACATCCATACAAGCGTATACTGTTTACTACAGCATTAGCATTGTGACTGTGTGTGCACGTGCGCGCTCATGTGTGTGTGTTCGCGTGCACGTGTGTGCTGTGACGTGCGAGTCCCCGTCTTGCACCCTAAAACACGAAGCGGATTCTCAGTACTTTAGCAACACCAGCTTTATTCAGCTTGAAACAGCAACAGCGTGGTTATTTATACACAGACACAGCAGTCAGGCAGGGCCCTGCACATTTATAATGTTCCTTGTATCACCCATCGACGGCAGGCGCTTATATAGCATGTCCGCGATCTTTTCGGATTCACTTTTACGGCGAACTGCTACAGCGCTGGGAGAGTGCGATTGCTTTGGAACACTCTTCCGCGTGTCGTCTCGTTTGGTGCAATCCCACAAGTGTTTAGAAACTCATTCACACCAGCCATGATTCTTTTCAAAGGTAAAGTGCAGGTTAATTTGTTTTATGTATTTTTACTTTATATTTTGTATTAATCATTTTTATATAGATATATATATATATATCTATCTATATACAGTATATCTATCTATCGATAGATAGATAGATATAGATAGATAGATAGTCATAAAATTAGAATATCATGACAAAGTTGATTTTTTTCAGTAATTCCATTCAAAAAGTGAAACTTGTATATTAGATCCATTCATTACACACAGACTGATGTATTTCAAATGTTTATTTCTTTTAATGTTGATGATTATAACTGACAACTAATGAAAGTCCCAAATTCAGTATCTCGGAAAATTAGAATATTGTGAAAAGGTTCAATATTGAAGACACCTGGTGCCACACTCTAATCAGCTAATTAACTCAAAACACCTGCAAAAGCCTTTAAATGGTCTCTCAGTCTAGTTCTGTAGGCTACACAATCAAGGGGAAGACTGCTGACTTGACAGTTGTCCAAATGACAACCACTGACACCTTGCACAAGGAGGGCAAGACACAAAAGGTCATTGCTAAAGAGGCTGGCTGTTCACAGAGCTCTGTGTCCAAGCACATTAATAGAGAGGCGAAGGGAAGGACAAGATGTGGTAGAAAAAAAGTGTACAAGCAATAGGGATAACCGCACCCTGGAGAGGATTGTGAAACAAAACCCATTCAAAAATGTGGGGGAGATTCACAAAGAGTGGACTGCAGCTGGAGTCAGTGCTTCAAGAACCACCACGCACAGACGTATGCAAGACATGGGTTTCAGCTGTCGCATTCCTTGTGTCAAGCCACTCTAGAACAAGAGACAGCGTCAGAAGTGTCTCGCCTGGGCTAAAGACAAAAAGGACTGGACTGCTGCTGAGTGGTCCAAAGTTATGTTCTCTGATGAAAGTAAATTTTGCATTTCCTTTGGAAATCAAGGTCCCAGAGTCTGGAGGAAGAGAGGAGAGGCACAGAATCCAAGTTGCGTGAGGTCCAGTGTAAAGTTTCCACAGTCAATGATGGTTTGGGGTGCCATGTCATCTGCCGGTGTTGGTCCATTGTGTTTTCTGAGGTCCAAGGTCAACGCAGCCGTCTACCAGGAAGTTTTAGAGCACTTCATGCTTCCTGCTGCTGACGAACTTTATGGAGATGCAGATTTCATTTTCCAACAGGACCTGGCACCTGCACACAGTGCCAAAGCTACCAGTACCTGGTTTAAGGACCATGGTATCCCTGTTCTTGATTGAACAGCAAACTCGCCTGACCTTAACCCCATACAAAAATCTATGGGGTATTGTGAAGAGGAAGATGCAATACGCCAGACCCAACAATTCAGAAGAGCTGAAGGCCACTCTCAGAGCAACATGGGCTCTCATAACACCTGAGCAGTGCCACAGACTGATCGACTCCATGCCACGCCGCATTGCTGCAGTAATCCAGGCCAAAGGAGCCCCAACTAAATATTGAGTGCTGTACATGCTCATACTTTTCATGTTCATACCTTTCAGTTGGCCAACATTTCTAAAAATCCTTTTTATGCATTGTTCTTAATTGATTTTCTAATTTTCCGAGATACTGAATTTGGGACTTTCATTAGTTGTCAGTTATAATCAACAACATTAAAAGAAATAAACATTTGAAATACATCAGTCTGTGTGTAATGAATGAATCTAATACACAAGTTTCAGTTTTTGAATGGAATTACTGAAATAAATCAACTTTGTCATGATATTCTAATTTTATGACCAGCACCTGTATGTGTATGTATATATATATATAGATATATATAGATATAGATAGATATATAGATATATATATATATATATATATATATATATATATATATATATAGATATATAGATATATAGATACAGTAATCCCTCCTCCATCGCGGGGGTTGCGTTCCAGAGCCACCCGCGAAATAGGAAAATCCGCGAAGTACAAACCATATGTTTATATGGTTATTTTTAGAATGTCATGCTTGGGTCACAGATTTGCGCAGAAACACAGGAGGTTGTAGAGAGACAGGAACGTTATTCAAACACTGCAAACAAACATTTGTCTCTTTTTCAAAAGTTTAAACTGTGCTCCATGACAAGACAGAGATGACAGTTCTGTCTCACAATTAAAAGAATGCAAACATATCTTCCTCTTCAAAGGAGTGCAAAGCAAGCAGTCAAAAAAAAAATCAATAGGGCTTTTTGGCTTTTAAGTATGCGAAGCACCGCTGGTACAAAGCTGTTGAAGGCGGCAGCTCACACCCCCTCTGTCAGGAGCAGGAAGAGACAGAGAGAGAGCCACAGAAAAACAAAGTCAAAAATCAATACGTGCCCTTTGAGCTTTTAAGTATGCGAAGCACTGTGCAGCATGTCCTTCAGGAAGCAGCTGCACACAGTCCCCCCGGCTCACACCCCCCCTACGTCAGCGCAAGAGAGAGAGAGAGAGAGAGAAAGTAAGTTGGGTAGTTTCTCAGCCATCTGCCAATAGCGTCCCTTGTATGAAATCAACTGGGCAAACCAACTGAGGAAGCATGTGCCAGAAATTAAAAGACCCATTGTCCGCAGAAACCCGCGAAGCAGCGAAAAATCCGCGATATATATTTAAATATGCTTACATATAAAATCCGCGATGGAGTGAAGCCGCGAAAGGCGAAGCGCGATATAGCGAGGGATCACTGTATATAGATATATAGATATATATATATATATAGATATATATATATATATATATATATATATATATATATATATATATATAGATAGATAGATAGATAGATAGATATACAGTGGAACCTCGAGATACGAGCACCTCTGTATACGAGAAATTCAAAATACGAGGAAAGTATGAGCGAAAAATTCAGCTCTAAATACGAGCATTGGTTCGCGTAACGAGCCACGAGCCAGGCTGTGGGTATAGCTCGCGGCTTAGCAAGGGGGGCGTGGTAGCAGTTGCGAGCCGCTATCTGCGGTGTCTGCGTTTCTCACTTAAGTGCACAGGTGGGAAACTGCCCACATCCATGATTGTTCCTGTGGCTGATGGGCTGCAGCTGCCATGTCCTCCCCGCATATATAGAGAAGCGCGAGCCGGTTAAGGGGGAGAAAAAGTAAAAGAAAAGAGAAAGAGAGAGAGAGAGAGAGAGAGAGAGAGAGAGAGAAGGCAGGCAGGCAGACAGGCAGGCAAGTGCAGGCTCGCGTGTAGCTGAACAGGCGAGCCAAACAGCTGAAGCAGGACGGTGTAGAGAAGGTCAGCTGCATTAAGAGTGTCTCGCCTGTTGCAGAGCCCGCATGGGAGAAGCAGGTGAGACACTAACAGAGAAGAAGCACCGGGGATTGTCATCTGTTTTTAAAGACTGCTTCTTGTTGACGTTTTAACCTTGTGTTAAAGGATTGTTATTCTTGTGTATTTTAAACCTCCACTTCACAACTGTTTTAAGGATTATTTATTTAAAGATTTATTGAATGCTCTACTGCACTTTGGACACCTGTTTTGATTCTTTTAATAATCAGTTATATTATTTACCAGTGTTATTTATTAAAGGTAGACTACAGTATATATAATTTATCAGTGTTATTTGTTAGGAAAATTGATTTTTATGTTAATATATTTGGGGTGCAGAACGGATTAACTGGATTTCCATTATTTTCAATGGGGAAGTTTGTTCTAGATACGAGAAATTCGCTATACAAGCTCAGTTCTGGAACGAATTAAACTCGTATCTAGAGGTTCCACTGTATATATATATATAGATATAGATATATATAGATATATATAGATATAGATATATATATATATATATATATATATATATTATAGATATATATATATATATTATAGATATATATATAGATATATATATATATATAGATATATATATATAGATATAGATATAGATATATAGATATACAGAGATAGATATAGATATATAGAGATATATAGATATATATATTATATAGCTA